>NC_056725.1:48164363-48296863 GCF_019279795.1 Protopterus annectens
CTGCAGTCCCACAGTCCTATAGCACGAGCTGCCCCTGGTGTGCACAACTGTACTATGTTCATCGTGTTTCACTGTTGCAGTCATTACATTTGGGTAGATTCCCAAAGCTAAGGTTGGGAGGATGGATTTATACAGCATTAGGACCAGCTATAAGGCCCTGCAAAACAGCAGTGGCAAAGCCAGCTCTGGATTTAGAGAAAATTGGTAAGTGATAATGCTTGGTGAAAGTATGAACTGAACTCCAGGTAGCAGCTTCTAGAATATCCCTGGTAGGAACAGCTCTGAGAAAGGCTGCTGAAGTAGATGCAGCCCTGGTGGAATGAGATCTGATTCCCTGGGAGATAGGTTTTCCATGGTACTTATAACAGAAATGAATACAATGGCTTATCCGTTTAGAAATAGTTTGCTTTGAAATAGCCTTCCCCTCTGGCCCTGCAGCAAATGCTACCAGCAGTTGTTCAGATTTTTGTCGAGATTTAGTCCTGTCCAAGTAGAATCTAAGTTGTCTGTGTACATCCAATGAATGCAGAATCCACTCTCCCTTGTTCTGGGGATTGGGAAAGAAGGTTGGCAAATGAATGGACTGATTAAGAGCCATACTGGATACCACCTTGGGCATGAATGATGGATTGGTCCTGAGTGACACCCTGTCTGCATGAAAGATGATGAAAGGCTCCACTGCCATAAGGGCCTGTAATTCAGATAGCCTTCTAGCTGAAGTGATTGCTAAAAGGAAGGCTGTTTTCCAGGAAAGAATTTTTAAGTCTGCAGTTGCAGCTGGCTCGAAAGGAGGTAGAGTGAGTTTCTCCAATACAAAGTTAAGGTCCCAGGCAGGGGTTGGATCTCTCCTGGGTGGTCTCAAGTTTTTGGCCCCTCTGAGATACTGTTTTAGAACAGGATGAGAGAAGGGGGGGGGTCTGTGTTGTAATGAGCTGAAATTGCTGAGGCATGGATTTTTATGGAAGAAAAAGACAGGCCCTTATGAAGCATCTCAGTTAAGTATTGCAAAATCTGAGGTAAATTGGGCACTGCTGTGCTCATCCCTTGAGATTGATTCCAGGCACAGAATCTTTTCCATTTGTCAGCATAAGATTTTCTAGTACTAGGTCTTCTTGCCTCCAAAATGACATCCATCACAGGTTTGCTGAGGGATGCTAAGGGTGAATTTAAGTGATTAGCCAAGCTGCAAGATTCAATGTTTGGAGCTGAGGGTGCAGAATTTGGTTTTCCTGCTAAGACAGTAAGGAAGGTGTCTGAGGCTGGTGCCATGGAGGAATGTGTGACACACTGCGCAGGAGTGGGTACCAGTGTTGGCAAGGCCAGTCTGGAGCAATCAAAATCATTTTTGCTTTGTCCTGTTTGACTTTTAGTAGAACTTTGGAGAGCAAAGGCAGAGGGGGAAAGGCATAGACTGATAGGTTTTTCCAGCTGAAGGACACAGCATCCACTTTCCAGGCTTTTTTGTGATGAGTTCTTGTGCAAAATTTATCCAACTGGTAGTTCTGGGGTGAGGCAAAAAGATCTATGTCTGAGCTCCCCACATTTGCGTGTCAACATGTTGAAAATCCGTAGTTCCAGTTTCCATTCGTGAGGGTCCATGAGATTTCTTCTTAGTTTGTCTCCCAGAACATTCTGCTTTCCCAGCAGGAATTGAGCTTGTAGTTGTACTTGGTAGCTCAAGGCCATGTTCCACAATGCCATGGCTAGTCTGCAGAGTGGGTAGGAATGTGTATCTCCCTGTTTGTTTATGTACCACATAACTGTGGTGTTGTCTTTCTTTATCAGTAATTGTCCTGAATGAAGGTAGTCCTTGAAGGCTGTCAGTGCATTCTGTACAGCTAGCATTTCTTTTTGATTGATATGAAGGTGCATTTGATTTGGGCTCCATTTGCCCTGAATGCACTTCCCTGCCAGATGAGCCCCCCATGCATAGTCTGATGCGTCTGTAGTTAGGGTTTGGGCGGCAGGGGGTGGTGTGAATGGCAGTCCTTTGTTTTGGTGGCAGGCCTCTTCCCACCAAAGGAACTCTAGGCGCAGGCAAGGTATGATAGGAATCACTGTTTCCAGGCTTTGACAATGTTGACTCCATAAACTATGTATAATATAACCATAAAATATATATATGGAAGTACTTTGAGCATAAAGACATCTAAAAGGGTAGAGAATGATAGATGATCTGAAGTTCATAGTTAAATTGCCATATTTAACCACAATACTACAGGATTTCTTTCTGAGCTAGGCTTATATCCACAAGGTGCTCCTCACAGGATAATTAACTGTTGTATCTGTCAGGCCATACTATTTCAACTTGTCAAGTTACATTTCTTTTTAAATATAATTTATTACAAGGTTCAAAGAAGAAAAAGTGAATGCCAAAGACATGTTGGGGCTACAAGGACAAGCTGCCAACAGCATCCAACCAAATAGTTGCTGCTTTTTAATGCACTGCAAGCCTACTTGAACTGGATGTCACTATGGAACAATCACAATATTTTCTGTTAATATTAAACATAATATGGTGCACACAGCTGTACAGCTACAGCAAAAATGGGAGGGTGGCCTAATGGTTAAGGTGTATGCCTTGCAAACACAAGATGCAGGGTTTGAGTCTCACAAGGGATAACTGGCTAGGCTTAAAATGGCTCGCAAGGGCAGTTAACTTAGTACTAATCTATGAACCTAAGAGAAGGCAGTTCTTTAACTTATCACAGAGCCTTACATTGAATTAACATTTAAGTTTAATCCAGCATGACCTAAA
The DNA here is from genome assembly GCF_019279795.1 of Protopterus annectens. Taxonomy (NCBI): domain Eukaryota; kingdom Metazoa; phylum Chordata; order Ceratodontiformes; family Protopteridae; genus Protopterus; species Protopterus annectens. Next base: position 48,167,122 of record NC_056725.1, read on the forward strand.
TGCTAAGTCTACACTGGTATTTCTGTTAGCTTCAGAGATGAGTGTTCAGTTACATACAGAAGTACTGCTAGATAGATACATAATAAAGACAAGCATCTGTATATATGTGTTGTAATTGAGCAAATGATGTGTGTGTGTATTGGGAAATGTTTGTGGAGAATAGTATGTATATTTCTGGCATCATTCTGTCAGGTTAGGATTGTTTAGTATTGTTTTACCTTGACAAAGCTCGGTAGTAGCCAAGAGAAAGCGCTTGGTTGTATTTTCTATTGCATTCAGCATCGTGAAGTGGATTTAATAAAAGCTTTAATATTAAGCTGCGTTTGTGTTGGTTTTGGCCACGCAAAAGGAATTTTACTACAATATTGCCTGGTTGTAGCTTTCCTGGTCCTGTTTTGCTGGACTTTGTTATTTATTGGTTTTATCTGTTCTTTTCTGGTTTTATTGTTTAGTATTGTGCAAATTCCCTTTACAGAGCAAGGTAGAGAAATGGTAAATGTCTGTGCAGAGACACGCAGGAAGGTGTTTTGTCTACCTCACATATCAGTGAGGTAAGGGTATCAGTGCAGGGGCATTTAATTACTGACCAGCCATCTTCACTTCTATCTATATATATATATATATATATATATATATATATATATATATATATACACACATACATACACACCTGGGCATATACACCAAAAACAAATAACATTCTCATCAAGCCAACGTCTACATGATGGCATTTATTTAGTGAACAGGTGCCATTTCTTCCCAGAAGTGGCATTTGTTTTATGAGCATGTCTGTACAAACAAGTGCATTTGTAGATGAGTTTATGATCGTACACTGTATTTTGCTATCTGAATGATCACATTTACTACATATTGTCTACTTGTATTGTCAATAGCTTCAAAGACCGCATCATCTCACTTGACATTTGAAGCTGAGAAGCCTGGAGATTTCAGACCCACGCGTCTTTGTTCTTTTTTTTAAACACCTTTATTGAATTATAACTTATGACGAAGACAAATTTAAATCTATCAAACCATATTAATAAGTTTGCATTTACAAACGTTATATATCACATATATTTTTTATATGTTATATAATCAAAGCAATGCCGGTTCGATTCTCAGCTAGAGCGTCTTCTGCATGGAGACATGCGTGAATGGGCGTAACTTCATTGAAGGTTGTGCATCAGGGCTGGTAACTCCGCACGTAAAAATCAACTGCCAATCATTAGCGGACCGGAGTTCCGCTGTGGCGACCCCTAACCGGGAAAAGCCAAAAGACACAACAACATATAACCAAAGCAACATTATATAAATTGTTGAATTCCTGCCTTCTCTTATACCTCTTTCCTCCTCTAAAACATTTTTCTACAGGTATTGTTCCCACAGTTTCCACTTTTGTATGCAATTTACTCCTACTCTAAAGATCCATATTCCTGTTATTTTATCTCTGTTACAATATTCACTACTTCAGGTGCAGTTAGTTTAGATTTTGATTTACACTTTCTAGTAATTGCTTTTCTGGCAGCCACAATTGACAAGGCATCACTATCTCTAGTCAATTCACATCTGTTACCCCCGCTCAAAAAATAATTTCCTTAGTTGCACTCATTTGCTTGCACTGTTTTTCTGACAGAATACTCCGTAGGGAACTTTTACCAACTCATTACACTCAGACAGTATGTGCTCTCATGTACCTCTTTCTTCCCCATTACACCTCCAATATTTATTATCTACCTGAGGAAAAGTTTTTTGTAGTCTGCTTGGGGTTTAAAAGTATCTATACAAATGCTTCTAGGCAAAAATACAAAATCTTCTAGATTTTCTACCATATTTGGGAGCCATGCTTATGTCCTCCCACTTTTTTGTGAATTGCATATCTAATCTTTTTTTCCAAGATTTTCCGACCTCTTCTGGTGCGTTCCTATAGCTATTGTCCAATATTTTGTATGCAATACTAATTATTCCTCTTAACAGCAGCTTCTATTCCAGATTCAATTAAAAAAACAGCCACTGCATATCTTTCATTCATGATTCCCTATCTATTTTTCTTTGTCTATCCTCTGATATCAATACCTGAGAGGGAAGGCAATCACTAGCCTGCAATCCACATATTTTCCTGGCCTCTTTCCATTCTATTACCTTTGTTTCTCTAATTCTTTGTTCCCAGTACCTTGGTTCCTTTGCCTGCAGTAAATTCCATCCCCTTTTATCTATTCTCTGTACCCCTAATTGCTGTCATCCCTACTGGCAGAATCTCTTTCTCCATTCTCATGTTGTCTTACTTCATAGTATACTTTCTGCTACCTTATGCATATAATATTCTGTATGACTGTCATTATTCTCCTTAAGGATCTGTGTCCAAAATCCCATTCATTCCATATTTCTTGAATTACGCCCTCACTTCTTCATAATCCCTTTCTACTTTGAATTTTAATTTTCAACTAGTGTCATATACAAGAGCCTTAACTGTGTAGCTCTGAAATATCCCTTCAAATCAGGTAATCCTAAACCTCCTTCTTCTATTGAAGGAATGAACGTATCCTACTTGACTCTTGCCCACTTCCCCTCCCAAATAAACTCCTTCATGTCTTTATTAACTATTATTGTGTACCTCCATATTCTCTACTCAACTTTTACTGTTAAATCCGTGCTTGCATTTTCTCTTACTATACCTCTTCTTACTATTGTAATTTCTCTATCTGTATCTTTGTTACTCCTCTATTCTTAGTGGTAACCTTACCTTGTTCCTACACTGTATGTAGATGGCAAAAGTGTAGTGCTTTTGTTTTGTCTGATCTCTCAACTGGGTACATTTTTCTTTATAGTAGCTGGTAATGGTCTTTCCCTTATACTTTTCTTGATTCTATACCTCCAAGGTTTTCTGAGCTAAACCTCCCTCCTAACCTGTCTATCCTGTATCTCTGCTACCCTTTCACTCATTTATGCACATCCCCCATTGTATTTACTTCTGACTGTAATTTTTGTGCTTTTTCCCATATTTTTCCAGACTCCTGTCCTGTTGCTCCCTCACGCTTCTCTTCTTTTCCCAAGTCAAGAAGTCTAAACTTATTCCTGAACTTAATCCTGTTAATGAACATCACCTCCAGATAACCAGTGAAGAAGTCTCTACCACCCAAAATACCCTTCAGAACTGCCTTCTGTTTTACCAAAGGAAGACTTAGTGTATGTTTACTAAAGTAATAATATTTAAGCATTGTAATATAATTTTTACCTTTTAACTTGAGATAGTTATTTTTTTTCTTCTCTTGTCCTCCGCGTGAAAGCAGCCGACCACAGCCCGCTTGCACCCTTATTCCCTTACTAGGTTATTTTCCCCCTATCCTCATCCATATGCCTATTTAGACTCCCTCAAGTGTAGTGGGTATCCCTGTAGTTTTCCTCTGTTGCCACTAGGTGGCGCTACTTACCTGCTCTCAGGCTACATCCTACTTTTTTTGTTTCTACAACTTCCAGTGGATTTTTTGAGTACTACACCTTCTTTATTCCCCTATACTGCTAACCTACCCATTATTGCCTATTCCACAGTGCTCAGATTACTGTTTTTTTTTTCTCTTCACTTACAAGGTGAATGAGCTTATCTACCTTACCTTCTGCTGTAGCTACTGCTACAGTTTCTAATTGTTAACAGTAGTTCCTCCACTCTTTGGCTCTTCCCGTTCCATTCGCCCTCTGGGCTCACTCTGCTCCCCTACCCTACCCCCAAATTTCACCCACCCCCAGTGCAGTTAACCATATACTCCTGCAACCTCACCCCTTCCTCTTATCACCCAGTCACTGACTTCTGCTAATTAACTGTCCCACCTCCATTTCATACTACTCATTAAAGTAAGCTTACACCTACAATTCCTCATGGCCTCAAAACAGAAGTCAAAACACACAAACCTCTTACTCTTAACTATTATTCTAGCTTTTCTAACTATACCCTATACCCTAACATTCTATGAACATTATTCATTTACTGAACATCACCACCCCTATCTCTAAACTCAATCAGTTTCTCATGTAAATTCCCTCAACCACTTAAACATAAACTCCACTTCTATTTATATACTTCCAAAGTATCACAGATCTGCCCATATTATTTACTTCCAAGACAAGAAAATTGTAAATAACTATTACAAAATTCTAAAGATTACACAAAGACCTCAACAACACCCCTTTTTAGATGGTGATATTCATCCAAACCCTGGCCCTAATAATAACAGCACCAATGACCCACTTAACCAAACCTCTCAGACTACCTTTACTCCAAAACGACCCTCTAACACTCTCTTGATAGCTCACCTCAATATCCATAGCATTAACAATAAAATTACCCACCTTCATGCACTCTTAGAAGTGCACTCATTCGATATCCTTTGTATTACAGAAACATGGCTAAAGCCTTTAAACAGTTAAGAAATACCACCAAAAAAGAAATTGTGTTCAACAAAAAAAATGTCACCTTCACCTCCAACAAACCTACCAGCAAAAAACACAAAAGTTCTGGTCTGGCATTAAAAAACTACTTCAGTCAGGGCACTCAAACTCCAGCCCCAGGTATCACCCATAATAACTTTAAGCAAATTGCTGATGCCTTCAACAACTACTTTACTGAAGAAATTCAAACTCTAGCCAATACTCTATCCCCTGTGACTAACAGTCCATTCACCACAAATATACCAGTTCCTTCTTTTCATATACAACCAGTACCTACATCCCTCATTTGCACTCTCCTTCAAAAACTAAAACCATGTACCCCCTCAGCTGACTGTCTACCAGCTGAATACCTGCAAATAGCAGCTAATGCCATTGCCTACCCCATTTACATCCTTATAAATAGAACAATTACAGAAAGTACAATCCCTTCCATCTGGAATGTCTCCTATGTCATCCCTCTACATAAGGGTAGTACTTCTACTGAGATTTCTAACTTTTGACCAATTGCCTTACTCTCTCCAGTAGCAAAAATAATGGAAAAATGCATCCACCGACAACTACTTGACCACCTTCTCCATAATAATTTACTTGCAAACTGTCAGCATGGTTTCAGGCCATTCCATAGTACAACCACTGCCCTTCTATCCTTTTCTGACTGTATAAACAAAAATCGTAACAATAACTCTCTTTCCTCTGCACTATTCATTGACCTGTCAAAGGCCTTTGACATGGTTAACCATCACTTACTTATAGATATATTAAAAGCCCTATCTCTTGACCCACAGGTATTACTTTGGTTTAAATCCTATTTAGAAAACAGACAGCAAGCAGTGCTCTGGGATAACAATCTATCTACACACCTCCCTGTTAACACTGGAGTACCTCAAGGCTCTATTCTAGGCCCCCTTCTCTTCTCAGTTTTTATTAATGATTTAAATGCCAAAATTCCACAAGCCATCTGTATACAATATGCAGATGAGTCAACTTTAATATGTTCTGCTAAATCCATAACTTCACTCCAGACCCTCACCCAAACGGTATTTAATATTGTGGAAAATTGGTTCATGCAACATTGCCTCCTCCTTAACCCTAAAAAAGCAAAATTATTGCTCTTTACACCTACACAAAAGTCACCACAATTTCATTTTACAGTAACCTCTAACAATGGAACTAGCATATCTCCAGGTACTACAACCCGTCTCCTAGGAATCACAATAGACCACAACCTCAGCTATGATGATCATATTAATACTACTATAAAATCTGTCAACAGAAAACTAGGTTCCCTTTATAGAATCAAATCCTTCCTTATGCCGCTAGCTAGAACTACTATTGCCCAGACCCACCTTATCTCCACCCTGTTCTATGCTTCTGCCATTTATACCAATCTATCAAAAAACAACCTTACCAAACTTGCAACTAGCTAGAATAACATTGGCATATTTGCCTCTGGCTCCCCTTTCAGAACCCATCACTGTCACAACCGCCAACAACTGGGTTGGTTAGAACTGCAGAACCAACTATTTTGTCAACAACTTACCATCACCCATAAGATCCTTTACCAGCCCAAGAATACCCCAATCCTCACCAATCTGATTACCCCATACAAAAATCCTGCAACACTATGCTCAGCTAATAAGCTTCTAGTTTCCACTATTAAATCAAACAACAAGGCTGGGGACTCACTATTCACTAACACAGTGGGAAAAACCTGGAACCAGCTTCCAAATGAACTCTCAACTCTTTCTTCCACACTGCTTTTCAAAAAATATCTTAAAGAATATCTTAAAACCCACTGGCTATGCCCCTGCTCTAACTCTAAGATCCCATTCCCCATCTTGCTCTCCCTATACTTCTCTGCTCTGTTGTTCTGACATCTACCTGTGTTAACTAGTAAACTAACCGCTAACTAGTATTTAATCGAGTTTTTTTCCCTTCTTAGTATAAAAAAAAATGTTTTTTTCTCTGTATTTGATCTTAGCCTAGCCTGAACTAAATGACACTGTACAAGTTTACTTATGTAGAATCTAAATAATGTACTGTATCTCATGTTACTCATTCATACAATGTATGTCATGTCACTGCCTATACTTGGAGCTTATCTCCCTGGGCCTCTACTGAAAATGGACATATATCCAGTTAGACAAGCCCGGTCAACAAATGTAAAATAAAATAAATAAATAAATAAAATTAATTACTATCCACAACTTCTACTCTGTTTGATTAAACTATGCCTAATCTGTGTATAAAATTAAAGGGGCAAAACACATTTTAACTGCTTGTATGTTGATATCCCTATCCTTATGCTAGAGCTTCCAGTTTCTCTATTTTTTGTATTATCTTTTGTTTAGTCTCTTTCCATATATCCATAACTGTCATAACAGAATCTTTTTAAATCCATACTCCTAAATACTTCATATTATCATGTCCTCAAAAATATGGGTATTGCTGAACCAATTCATGTGGGGGTACATAGTTTATATATATGGCCTTTGTTTTATCTTCATTAATTTTATATCCCGAAAAAAATGGATCGATCTTAGAATGTTCCACAACACTGAGATGTCCTTTTCTGGTTCCTGCAGGTACACAACAATATCATCTGCAAACAAACCCAACCTTTCTTGACACCATACCAATTATATCCTTGAATTTCTGAGCACCTTATTTTCTTGCCAGTAGTTCTAAGTATAACAGAAATAGCAAAGGGGAAAGAGGATGCCTACCTGGTTCCTCTGCTCAGACACAACTTATCAGAGAGGATACCTTCCACTTTCATTTTTGCATCCAATCCACCATACACACTTCTAATTAACCTTATTATTGTATGAAGAAGTACAAATGCTTCCATTGTTCTCCTCTTAAAATCCCAGCTTACTCTTTTGAGTGCTTTCTGTGCATCAAGACCCACCAATAAAAGTGGCATTTTCCTATATTCTGCTTCCCTCTGAATCATCATTGTTCTATTAATGTTGTCAGATGTTTACCTCTCCTGCACAAAACCACACTGGTCCACATCTAACAATACTGGCATTACCTTTGCCATTCATTTAGCCATTTTAAACATAAAGTTTATAATCATGGCTTAAAATTAAAATAGGCCTATATGAAGGTTGATCAGATGGTTCTTTACCATCCTTAGGTGTAACAGCCATCACAGATTTTTTTCAGGATGTTGGTGCCTCCAGTCCTTTTAAAATGCTGTTAAAGCCTTCCAGATCTTTATTACTTTGTGTTTTCCTAGTTTCTAAACGTCCACCAGAATACCATCTATTCCTAGAGACTTGTATGCAGATTGGTTATACATTACAATTTTTATCTCATCTCCTCTTTTCCTATTTTAACTACTAGTTGTTGAGCCTCATCTACCTTGGCATATTTAAGTCTTCCATAAATATTTCCATTTGTGCTTTTTCTTGATTTCCCGACTTCTCTGCTTTATACAATTTTTCAAGAAATTTCCAAAATATCTGTAACACATCTACAGGATCTCTGGTTACTTTTCTAGATATAGGCTTCCTAAGTTTGGCAATCACCCTTTTTACTTTCTGTTGCCTAAGCTGTTGTGCCAAAAGTTTTTGCGCTCCGGGGTTATTATCAAAAACAGTTGCTTAACAGCAATCTTTCTAAACTAAAGCATATTATCCAGGTACTCCATTATTTTCTGTTTAGCACTCTGCAATTTTGCCTCTTTTTGTTTTGCAAGATTCTCTTTATTTTGTAGTACATTAATCTTCGTCAATCCCTCTAAATAATTTTTATTACTTCTTAAGCAGATCTTCCCTAATAACGCCTGGATAATTTCCACTACACATTCCTTAAATTCCCCTCTTTTTAACAGGTAGGTTAGAAAGAACCAGTGTGTCATCTTTGCTTCATTATCCTGCATTTTATTTTAGCAGTTACTGGCACGTGATCTGAAATAGTCATTGGATGTGTGTGTCAAAAGTTCTCAATTAAATGCACATGTTCCTGTGAAACATAATTTCTGTCTAGTCTACCCAGTTATTGTACCTTGCATTTTTTTAAACTGTTTGGTCTAACATTGCTACCTTTCCTGTAACTAGTGTAGTCCACATTCAGATTTGCTGTATGCAGGACTATATGTAAGCTTCTGAGCCCCCCCCACCCAAGCTTTCTGTGTTGGAGGGAAGCCTTCTAGCTTATCAGTGGGAGTGGTAAGCACTAGGTAACCTATCTACCACATAAGGAGTGGGTCTGGCCCAGAAATTGTAGTTATTGGCCGTTTGAACAGTTTTTTCATCTCTCTCAACTTTCTGATTTAAAAGCCCACATTTGCATTTGTTTCTCCCCTTTCCTGTAACTAGTTTAGTCCAGATACAGATTCTTACTTTTAGCACTTGAATTTGCTTATTCGTGATCAGCACTTGTTCTAAGTACTAAATAAGCTACTAATTACTACAGCACTCAACCTTTTTCATTACCTAGAGGAAAACAGTTTTTGTACTTACTTTTCTCACTTGCTTAGAGAAAAACAGCTCTTGTACTCACTTTTCTCACGTATCTAGAGGAAAATAGTTTTTTTATTCAGGCATGTCCAAGGGTCAGCTCCCAGTGTTCTCTCCTGTCTATCTGATGAATCTGGGCATCTTGGGGCAATGTAGAAATTGCCTCATGTACACAGACAACCCTCTCCTCCTACCACCCAACACTACAACCTGTGAAAGATGCACTTATCTAGCCAAAATGGAGGTAAAGCTCTTTCCAATCAAGACTGAACTTGACAGTCAAGAGGAGAAGGTAAACACTTGCACCACACCACACTCATCACATAGTCTCACTAAATCTACACCACCAAAATCCACACATAGAAACACAAAAACATTCGTGGAGGCTCCCAATAATAATCTGCTCAAGCAACAGAGACCTCCAAAGCAGAAATGCAAACAACCTCCACCCCCCCCCCAGCACAACAAAATGACACACAGCCCGCAGACTCAGTGTGCCACTCAACCACAGCCAATAAGGCAAAACAACGTACCCAACACACTAGTCATAGGCGACTCTATAGTCAGGCACACTGATGTCCCACTCACCAGGTTAAACAAGGAGAAGGTTACTGTCAGCTGCCTGTCGGGTGTCAGGATCCGCCACATAACCCACACACTCAGGTCACACCACAACAAATACAAATATGACTCTGTCATTGCCCATGTTGGTGTGAACGACCTGAGACGTACCTGCCTGGACTACACGAAAAGAGACATGGAAGAGCTCTCCGATCTTGTAGCCCAGGTAGGTATGACCCTAGCCCTGAGTAGCATTCTGCCATCACCCAGAATGATGCCGCAGTACAAGGACAAAATGATTGACTTCAACAACTGGCTAAGCTTCTGGTGTCATTCTAAAGGGATCCAGTATCTGTCTGCCTGGGATGACATGGTCAACAGACCACGATGCTTTGCCAGAGATGGCCTGCACCTGTCACTCCTGGGATTCTGGATACTGGCTAAGGTTCTTGCCGCCCCTATAGTGCCTTTTTTAGGCAAGATTCAAATGACAAATTCACCACCGTAACAGGAACAGGCAAGTAAAAACTGAGGGTGATGCTACTCAATGCTAGAAGTCTAAAACTCAAAATGCACTCACTCGAGGCACTCCTTAAAATGGAGAACATCGATATCTGTGCAGTGACTGAGACCTGGTTCAAGGCTCCAGAAAGCACCGCTGCACTACCAGGCTGTAACTCATACCACACTTTTCGGCCATGTAAACTGGACCGGAACACCAAAGGCAGAGGTGTGTCCATATTCATTAAGGATATCCACACCTCCAGGCTAGTTGCTCAACATAATGCAGCCGAGGTTATCCAAGTGCAACTAACTCTGGGCAAAACTGCAATCCAAATTGTAGCTTGCTAAAGATCACCCACCATGCCCCAGGATTCTCACTCCTCTTTTCATGATGTACTGGAAAATATTAGGGTTCAACCAAACCCCCTAATAATGGGCGATTTCAACTACCCCACCATTAACTGGGAAAACTACTCATGTACCAACTCCTTTGCCCAACTCTTTCTGGAATTCATAAACTCTAATGCCCTGGATCAACTTATCCACACCCCCACCAGGGGCAACAATATCTTAGATCTAGTCATTATCAATATGAGTGACCAGTGTTCCACACCTGAAGTCAATGCCTTGTTGGTCTGATCCAACCATAAGCTAATTACCCTAGATATCCACATCCTGTCTCCACCCCCCATTAAGGAAACGATGGTAAAAAATTTCTCCAAAGCCAACTTCATGCTTCTTAAGACAGAAGTGGTGAACTTCATGGCACCCATGCAGATGGACACTACAGTTACGACTACTGAATCCTACACAATTGCACTTTATAAGCACTTACATGAGTGCATGGATCGTGCTATCCTAAACAGAACGAAGATGCTATCCTCCAAAAAAAGGAAGCCAATCTGGTGGTCCCCTGCCATAAACAAACTGTACAACAGAAGGAAGAAACTCTTGCAAAAGAGAGTAAAATCCCACGAGTGGAGGAGCTCCCTGGTCCGCCTCAGTAAGAAGCTGCGATCCCTGATAAAATCCTCCAAAACCAGTTACAAAAACAAAATCGCCACTGATTCTAAAGACAGCCACAAAGCATTCTATAGCTATGTCAAAAATCTCAATGGCAACACTCAGATCTGCTCTGAGTTACAGCACAATGGCACTAAATATACAGACCCAACTGATATTGCCAACATCCTGGCAGATAGGTTCAGTGCTAACTTTACCCCCCTCTCACCCCCTAAAGAGCCCATCTCTATACCGGAAGAATGCAAAGTTCCTGTAATCACGGCTGCACAGGTAAAAACCACACTCTCCAAAGCCAAGAACACAGCATCCATGGGACCAGACAACATCTCAGGCTGCATTCTACATGAACTACAGAACGAACTGGCACCCCACCTAAGTACCATGTTCAATCATAGCCTCACCTCAGGCTTTGTGCCTGTTGAATGGCACACAGCAACGATTATCCCACTCCACATGGGGGGAGCCACCACGGACCCCGGGAACTACCGACCCATTAACCTGACGAGCTTGGTCTGCCAGGCCATGGAAGGTATCATCATGGAGCTTATAAACAAAGACATTGGTAATCTCCAAACTCTGGATCCCACCCAGTTCGGGTTTGTAAAAGGCAGATTATGTCTCCTAAACCTGATAGACTTCTTTGAAGCAGTCACCAAAGCCGTAGATAAGGGTAAGGTGGTTCACACAGCCTATCTAGATCTTGCCAAGGCTTTCGACACCATCCCCCACTCTGGAATTATAGATAAACTTACTAAACTAGGTATAAATCCCTATGTCACAAGATGGGTTGCCAACTGGCTCACTGACAAAACCCACACTGTGAAAGTAGCAGACTCCAAATCCGACTTCAGACCAGTGACAAGTGGAGTACCACAGGGATCAGTCCTGGGTCGTCTTCTGTTTGGTATCTACTCCTCTGAAGTACAGGCTAACACAGAAGGTCTTTGGCTAACGAAGTTCGCAGATGACTGCAAACTAGGAGCCATAATTGAAACTCCTAACAATGTGGACATCCTACAAAAGGGCCTCACTGAGACAGATGCCTGGTGTCAAAGCCATGGCCTCAAGCTCAATGCCAAAAAGTGCAGTGTCATCCCCTTTGGTAAAAACTCTGTACCCATGAACTGCAACATAGGCGGTAGTATACTTAACACCAAAAATGTGATAAGAGACCTTGGGACACAGGTGGAAGTAGTCTCTCCTTTGATAATCACATTGCCACAGTAGTCAGGAAATCCTTCTATGTGGCACACCTCATCACAAAAGGTTTCTCATCCAGAAAAAAAGAGGTCATTGTTCCCCTCTACTCATCACTCATTAGACCTATTATAGAGTACAACGCCCCTTTTGGTATGTACTTCACAAGACATCTACAACAACTGGAAAGGCCGCAGAAATACCTCACAAAGAGGATTACTGCAGAAATACCTCACAAAGAGGATTACTGGTCTCAAACAGATGCCCTACGCAGACCATCTCAAAAAACTCCAGCTTTACTCTGTCGCATATCGCCTACTCAGAGGTGATCTCTGTCTAACATACAAAGCTATGTCAAACCCAGAGCTGTTGGACATGCTTCACTTAAAGAAATCCCAATCCCGCTGAGCTACATGCTCTAGGGACCTAAACCTTGTCACCACAATAAACAGAACATGCCGGAGGAATAGGTTCCTGTCCCAGAAACTTCCCATACTCTGGAATAAACTACCTATCTGTATCAAACAAAGCTCCTCATTAGCACTCTTCAAGAAAAATCTTGATGACTGGATGGGAAATAGGAAATTCACGCCAGGGATCACCTCTGTGGCTCGGCTCGACAGAGGCACAGGAAAATAATTTTCTTGGGTGGCAAAAGCCAGGGTACCTTTTTGGCTGGGCTTGTATAGGCCCCAGGGCCGATAGCCTAGTACCTACCTATGAACCTCAGTTCTTTCCAAATATGTCTCCTGTAGCATTGCACTCTGCATTTCTTAATATAATTAAGTATTATTTCCTTTTTGGCTATATATGTGAAACTACTCATATTCCAAAAGAATATGGAAAGTGTTGCCATTATGGTAAGAAGTCATTATTCCCATGCATTATACATGGAAGTTTTTTTAAATGTCTATTAACATCTTTTGTGCTATATGTAACCATTAATGTTTGGCAGGTAAATTCTTTATACAGTTGTTTTTCTTATCATCATCATTGTCACCTATGGCACATTTTAATAAAAACCTCACAAAAAAACAAATATACCCTTAGAACACCCCATAACCTGTTAACGTAATACAAACACACAATTATGTACATCTTCAGACACTGAAGTTTAACCCTCCTAAGATTAACATTTGTGCAAATGTTTGTGCTGCTAATAGAGGCCCTAATTAATCTGAAACTGAGGTTATTCATGCTAAGATGCATGTCATTGCTTTTGTTTCTACTTACATTAATTAGTATCTGTTCTTTTTTTATCTTTATACCTTCCCAGATGTGAGAATAACTTGCATGCTTTCAGAAATCATTAACTTTTAGCCTTGAAGAAACCAGTGCCCTGTCTTTTATTGCCTTTATATCAACTTGTCTCCATGGAAACATAAGAGAAAAAAAGAAAAATGTAATCCTCTGCATGAAAGACAAGCTAAAACATGTATTGCCGAAGGAAACATTTTCATTATATTCGGTGTTCTTATATTTACTTGTTTCCAATTAAAATTTCTTATTAGATTAAGCAAAGGGTCTTAATCCAGACATTCACCTATACAAAAGTAAGAGAAAACACATGCTTTACATATATTACGATCTGTGACTTTTACACCCTATCACCCACCTTAATAACCCAAGATAAACATGCTTTTGTATAGCTTTTCCTCACTTTTGCACTATATAGCCTATATATTACTTAATACCAAAAAAAGAAGAAAGAAAGGAAGAGAAAGAAAAAAGATATCTGTGTACTTTACTAACTTTCTCAAATACAAGAACAGCTAAAAAATACTTTACTATAAAATATGCAAATAATCAAAGAAATACTGTTAATATCCTTCTTCCCCTCCCCTCAGGATCCTTCCAAACATTAATGACATGAAGTGAGTCAAATGCTTTTCAATTCCCCACATATTTAACAAAACCAACAAAAGTTCACTCTTTCCACTTATTCTTATACAACCATATTTTACAAATGTGATTGATGCTTTGCAGTCTCACATTTATCCACTAATTTCAATGTAGCTGTTCTTCTTCCTGTTCGTCTCCATCTTCCAACTTCAGATTATGATTTAATTCAAAGGTATTCCTGATCCACTATTGCTTTTCTCTGTCTCTCAAAACATTTTTATTTCGAATACTGGAAGAGGTTTCACTGGCAAAGTTTCTCTGTGTGTTTTATTATAAGAAGAATGAGAAGTCCCCTTCTGCTTGATTAATCACTTTTTGTTGGACAGACTTTTGCATTTCCTCCTTAGATTGTTCTGCATCCAAAAATCACTTTGATTATCCAAGAAAAGAAATATCATGAACACAGCTGGATACAGCAGCTTGAATCTCACACCTGCCTCTCAGCATTCCCTGATTACTGGAATAAATTTGTTTTTCTACTGCCTGGTGTACAGTGAATACTCATTTTCACAAAAACTCTACTGTCTCCAACTTTTAATACTTTGCCCTTTTGCCACAGTTTTGTCTGGATCAACTCTTTCTGTTGGTAGGTTTGCATCTTTACTGATAAATGACTTGGCTGCTTCCTCATGGACAGATTTGGAGCATACACATGGTGTGCCCTTTCATTTAACAGTTCCTTCTGTGGAGTACCAGTCCAATTACCTATTTGTGCCTTCATAAAATGAATACAGTGTCTTCCTTCTAGTTTCTCTGGTACAACAGAAAATACCAGATTTTCTCTTTGTGCTCTGTCCTCTAATTCTACCGTTTCTTTAAACATCTGTTCTTGAGCAGTCTCATACTCAGATAGCCTTTTCTTCATTTTGATCTCTGATTTTTGCAGTTTTATCAGTTCATCTGAATATATGTCTAAAGTTTATTCCATTTTTCAGCCTTTTGTTATTTGAGTTGACATATTCCTTCAGTGTTTCATTTAGTGTAATCAGCTCTGAGCACATTTTACTTTTTTTTTCCTCTAGATTACTGGAAGTCATGCTTTGCATGAAAACTGGAGCTTGAACTGCTTTTTGCTGAACAGCTGCAGGCTTCTTCCCAGTCAGTGTTTTTTTATTCACCTTTTCTAGTTGATTTTCTTTCAAGCTCTCTTAGTTTCTTCTTCTTCCTTGCTAGCATCCAGGCAGTTTACTTACTAGCCAGTAACTGAATTTTACTCAAGCTGACAATATCACTGGTTGTTGTTTCTCATTTTCTGTTTTCACACTGAGAGCACTGAAGTTAAGATGCTGGTCAGTGTTCAGTGATCTTAGAAGTCCCAATGCTTCTTTGTTCATGTTCCATCTACATGTTCTGGTGCCAGATTAAGTGCCTGTTAAAATCTGTTATGACGTATTCATTGGAGAACTTGCATTTGTATTTCTCTGGTGTATAAGGCCCATTTTCTAATTTAATGTATCACCCTAGATTTTGGAGACTGAGGTGAGGAAGAGGAGGATGAAGGGCTGAAGATAATTATCTTTACAAACTGTTTATATTAATGCCCACAACACTGATTTGTAAATAGAATGCCTTGATAGGATTCTTCACCTAATAATGGTAGGGTGACAAACTGCTAAATGTGATGTATTTATTTTTTATGTGCACAGTGTGTGGTACAACATTTGCAAAGAGAAGCATAAGCAGTACATCTATAGTTCCCTGCCTGATACACCCGGAATTGCAAAAACCGTAAATTTCCATTTCCCTTGGCCTCTAATGTGCATATGTGTATGTGTGTGTGTGTATCTGTATATATATATATATATATATATATATATATATATATGGGTTACCTTCATTTGATCGACAGCCCATTTGACTGAAACCCATTTGATCGAAATTTCATTTGACTGACAGACAGTAATTCAGTACGCTTCAAGGCAAATAACAGGGATTGGTCCCCCTCTCCAATGTCATGCGACCCTGGAGTTGGTAAATATAGTTAGGAGGGGTGTGGGGCCCAGCTTTTGAACAAAAATAGATGGAGGGCTGCACCCCCCACCCCCTAACTATATATATACCAATTCCAGGGTCGCACGACTTGGGGAGGGGGACAAATCCCTGTTATTTGCTTTGAATACTGGTTTTCAATCAAATTAAATTTCGATCAAATGAGTTTAGATCAAATTAAATTTTGATCAAATGAAGGTAACCCATATATGTATGTATATATATATATATATATATATATATATATATATATATATATATATATATATATATATATATATATATATATATATATTAAAAATAAACAACAAATGAGGATTCTAAAGCAGACCTTCTACTTTAAGAAATGGTACCAGTATTTTTACTGTTTCAATTTGAAGTTACACTGTTTCTCAGTATATAATGTGCATATAATAATTTTGTTTAGGGTGACTACTTATGTGTAGTAGTTCTGTCTGTATACTGTTGTATGCTATAATATTCTTGCATTGCAGTTCTGCTCTGGTTTTAGTCGATGTTTGTCCCCTACTAGGGCATGTGCTGTGGCACACAGGCATTAAGAGAACTTTTTTCTCACTCCACATGTTGTTGGGTGGGTGTTACAGCAATGTGAGGAAGACTTTGAAATTATTGCATTTGGAATTCAGGGCATACATTGTGGCCATCGCAAAGCATGTATTATGTGGAAATATGAGCGAACACATTCTGAACATATTCATAGTGTTACCTCATTTGAGGTCAGAAGGCATTCTATTTTTAGCACAAATGAATTTATAAATACAAATGGTAGGAAGAAATATATATGAACACCAAATAAGGGTAATATATGAGACATATATATGACTGCAGAAATTTAAAAATGTAACTTAGTTGGCTACAGGGTTGAGTACAGTTTTTTTTAAGATAAAGCTGTTAACATAAGCCTAAGAATGCAATGCTTTTTATACCACTTTCTGTGTTTGGGATCTATAAATATAAATGTGATTGACTTTAGGGTACAATTTGCAGGTCTACAGCTTGCAAGAGAACAAAGGCATCATCACAAACTCTGAAGTGAAGCACCTCAGCAGGATATGCCATATATAAATGCCTCTCCCACATGAATTACATGCTGTACCTCTGTGGTCAGGTTTATGTGCTTTCTCAACCCCCCCCCCCCAGTTGCCCATAGCCCCTTTTCAGCCACTGGCAAGTACAGTGGAAATATTCTAAATATGGAATACTGAGCAGCAACCAAGGCAGCTATATGCTTGGGGCTTGGGTAGATAAATATTGTGCATGTAATGGAAGATTTCACAGCTGGCTCAGCAGATTATCATCAGTGCAAACCAAAATGTTGTAGTTAACGTGAACAAATGTGTAGACCTGGCAGTGGTGCTGACTTGGGTATCATATCAATGTCAGCGAGAGTAATTTTCTTATGAGTGTAATGAACTTGTATGCATAAAGTTGTGAAATAATTTAAAATGTATTAGCACTGATACAGGGTAATTTAAATAAAGAGACAGAGAGGCTTGCTAATGCCACAGTTGTTGTATCTTACCCAGTAGATGGAACTATATTTTTCTGTTTTCCTTTCTGCAAGCAGCACATGCACCCAGCTAACGAACATGAAGCATAACATCTTCCAAATTATTCAATGGATATTTTAAGTGCTCTTGTCACAACCTCTAATTTTACTTAACACATAGTCCAGTGGTATGGCAAATACCTTAATAAGTATAAAAATACAACACTCTAGTGGACACACATTTACTGCTGGACGTAATAAAGTGCAAAAATATGCAAAGAAACTCAGAAGAGAAGGAATGAAGGCAGGACAGATAGAACATTTGCTTTAGGACTGCATTAGGTTGAGTTGTATATTCAAGTAAAGTGGCTTAATTAGGAAGCCATAGATTCCGGTTATTGCTGTACCTTTTAGATTTAGACTTAGCTGAGCTGTGAACTTTGCGGTCAGTCTCAAAGTCTAGAGTGTCATTTATACTCTTTCTGCACTTGTATTCAAAGAAGCTACATTTTTTCTCCATCTACTGGGGAAGATACAGCAGAAAAACAGAGCATCAGGCTGCTTCCTGTAATGGTCCCACCTGAAAAAAGATCTGTGAAATATAAGTATAGACCACTGTCATGTGAGACAGAGGAGGAAACAACTATTCTGTCACCTACACCTCAAGAACAGTATACATTATAAATGTAATACACTTTATAGAAGTCTGAGTGGGAACATCACTCATTTATTTTAAGTTTTACCAAATAATATACATACTCTTCACTTCACAGCAAGAAATTCAGTATTCAGCTCAACAAGTTATGAAAATCTTTCTTCTGCCAAAGCCTTTTCTGTGTCTGTCTCAGCAGACATTTCTCCACAATTATTTACTTATTTACGTTTGCTGAAGTGGAGATCCAAATGGGCAGAGCTAACTAACAATAGAGAACCAGTAAGCAAAGCTTCAAGTATTTTAGATTTACTAACAAAAACATTTATAAGTGTTATTTACAAAACACAGAAATAAGTATATAAACAGGAATATACAACGATTAAGTAGTATGAGAAAGAAAACAAACAAGTGTACACGTCAACATAAACTAAGCTTCAGATGAAATTCATGTAGGTGAATACTAGACTAACTGCACTTTCTCCAGGTGTCAATTAGTGAAAACCTTAAATATTATGACAAACCCACCCCAACTTATATGGTGACAGCTGTGATATGATCTTTGATGCATAAATGATGTGATCTAAACAAAAACAAGTTTAGCAGCATAGCATGGCTACTGCAAGTGAACATATATTTAAGTTTGTGAAATTGGTATCCACAAAGGGGTCTATATCAGATAATCGAAGTTTCAGAACTTCGAACACCATATGGTCAAAGTACTGAAACCTCGAATATCTGATAAACAAAAATAAAAAAATAACAAATACATTTGTAACTGCTTTAAGCAGGGGGGCAAGCCCCCCTGCACTCCCCACACCCCCCGCTACTTAAATATACCAACTTCAAGATCGTACTTTAATGGAGTATGGTGCAGAAAGGGAAGATTTCCCTTTGCTACACTGTAGCAAGATCTCGGAGTTGGTATATTTAAGTAGCGGGGGGGTGTGGGGGGGTGCAGGTGGGCTTGGCTCCCTGCTTAAACCCTTTTATTTTTCTTTCCTTTTGTTTTTTTACTTGTTCGATGTTCTGCAACTTCGATCACTAGTGTTCGATGTCTAGTGATTCGAAGTTGTAAAACTTCGATAATTTAATATAGACCCTCTACAAAGAATAGTAAATGCAGTGTTCTACTTCATAAATGCAATCAAAATGGTAATATACAAACTGGCTAAATGAGGATGAACTAGGAATATAAGCTGCATATCACTGTGACTGACAATACTTGTAAGTATGTTGCAGCTGTCTCAAGAAAAGACAAGAAACACTGACTATTAAAACAAAGGAGTGAACCAGTTATAGAGTTATCCAAACGCCCTTGATGGTAGTAATGATAAAACAGTCCACTGACTTGCAGGAAACACCAGGTAGAACCAAAATCCAAGACCAAAATTTTAATTTTAATTAAGCGCTTTTCGTTTGCTCGATAAGCAAACTTCTTCAGACAAATTTTACTCCACCACAATGCACTATTTAAAATACTGAAACATCACCAATTAAGTACAATCAATTAGTGTAAATTAAAAACAATAAGTACTAAAAGGTGCATGTGAGTAAATTCAGGTAAAAATAAATACATTTAACATCCAAAAAATATATACCAAATTCCTAAAATGAAACGAAATAATAAAGTGAATAACATTGGAAATAAAAAATGTTATAAAGAATAAACTAAAGAAATGTGTTAAAAGAATATATGAATATATGAAAATACGTATAAATATAAAACATATCAATTAGGATAAAACTTAACTACACCTATTGAAAGGTTATGAGTATGTGAAGGCGTTGCCTGCCACTGTGTAACCTGCATACATACAACCAAACCTCATTTAGAAAATATTATAAAAAATAATAAAATAAAATAAAGCCTAAATTGAAAGTTTGATTAAAAAAGCCACTAGTTACCTAGTACATATACTAAAACCCCCCATATTAGCATTCCTTCCTAAAGGAAATAAAAATGTAGGTATGTAAATATATTCTAAGAAAATCAAAAAGGATGGGCCATTATATTGACATATTGAATGACATCGTTACTTGACACTCCTGCTTATGCATTAAGCTCTAAAAATGAGATCAATAGAGCATACAGAGCCATCAAGGATAACATTGAAGAGATGTTTTTGGAGGGTAGGATTAATCAAAACTTATTTAATTATATGTCAACTTCTTATCCTAGGTTTCCGTACTTTTTCGGTATACTAAAAATTCATAAGAATTTGATTGACTCCCCCATGCGTCCTTTGATTGATGGCCGTGGTTCACCCACTTATGCCTGTGCCAAAGTGGTTGACAATATATTACAGAAATACATCATACAGGAGGTGCAAATCTGTAAAGACTCGTGGACATTCCTATCGAAAATCAATGAGTTGCGGTATCAGGATCACCTTAACCTTCTCACTGTGGATGTAAAAGATCTATACACGTGTATCCCTCACGATATAGCGGTTGAGTGGGTCTGTGATAGGTTGAAATCCAGAGAAGCCAGCGACTACGACATCTCGTTAGTAGGTGAACTTCTGGACATGATTCTATCTAAACATTTTTTCATGTTTGGGGATAATTATTATTTACAAATCGTTGGAGTTGCCATGGGTTCACCCTGTGGTGCCAGTGTGGCAAACTTGGTTATGGCTCACTGGGAGCACCAATCCGTTTTTAACCATCCATCATATATGGAATATATAGCGTATTACACACGCTATTTGGACGGCATCTTCATCCTTTTTAAGGGGAATGAGGCTCAAGCTACTGAGTATGTAAACTATCTTAACTGCACCACTAATTTTTTGGTGTTTACTTCAACCTTTAGTGACATGTCGATATCGTATCTTGACATCCTGTTAGTTAAGGACTCAATGGCTGCTTGTTTTACAGCAAAGATCCACAGGAAGCCCACTTATTCTAGCACCCTCTTGCATTTTACAAGTTGTCATCCGTTTACACAGAAACGTGCAGTTATAAAGGGACAACTTGTAAGAGCTGCCAGAATTATCAGTAGGGACGACGATTACACTGAGGAATGTTCAACTCTAAAAAGGATGTTTATGAGTCGAGGGTACCCCATTAAATTAGTTGAGGACCTAATAGGTGAAGTTTCACTGAAAAGGAGGTCCAGTTTTTATGTACCTTTATTGCAAGATAGGAAAAATGTCGACCTAACAACAACATCAGTGTCTTCGGTCAAAGTGGTCAGTGAAAATGAGGTTAGTTCTCCTCTGATGAACTTACCTATGTTTATTACTACCTACGCTGTGGACAGCACCAATTTGCGGCACATCATCAAAAAGAACTGGCACCTGTTTAGGGCAGATCCTGTGGTGTCTTCTATATTAGGCTTAATGCCTAAAGTGACATATAGGAAAGCTAGGAATTGGAAATCTTGGTTTGAGTTGAAACCACCACCCACTATGTTCAAATGCCAATCATGTAACTACTGCAAATTTATTATTGAATCTAATAGATTCATAATTAATAAGCATGAATTTAAACTAAAATATAGGACTAATTGTAATTCAAGGATGCTTGTTTACTTAGCACAATGTCAAAACTGCTTGGCCTTCTACGTAGGTAAAACCGAACGTAGGTTCAGGGAACGTATTTACGAACATCAGTACGCTATAAGAAAACATAAGGAAGCCAATGCTCTTGCTAAGCACATCCTGGATTTTCCAACTCACCAGTTTAAATTCATTGCAATAGACCAGGTTGGCCAGGACATTAGGGGTGGGCCAATGGAACTTAAACTATTGGAACTCGAATTACACTGGCAGATTAGATTAGAGGCATATCACACTCCAGGTTTGAATGAAGCTTGTTCCATCTCCAGTTTACTTAGCATTTTGAGTCTAAAAAGATAGGCCTATTACAAAAATATAATGGCCCATCCTTTTTGATTTTCTTAGAATATATTTACATACCTACCTTTTTATTTCCTTTAGGAAGGAATGCTAATATGGGGGGTTTTAGTATATGTACTAGGTAACTAGTGGCTTTTTTAATCAAACTTTCAATTTAGGCTTTATTTTATTTTATTATTTTTTATAATATTTTCTAAATGAGGTTTGGTTGTATGTATGTAGGTTACACAGTGGCAGGCAACGCCTTCACATACTCATAACCTTTCAATAGGTGTAGTTAAGTTCTATCCTAATTGATATGTTTTATATTTATACGTATTTTCATATATTCATATATTCTTTTAACACATTTCTTTAGTTTATTCTTTATAACATTTTTTATTTCCAATGTTATTCATTTTATTATTTCGTTTCATTTTAGGAATTTGGTATATATTTTTTGGATGTTAAATGTTAAATGTATTTATTTTTACCTGAATTTACTCACATGCACCTTTTAGTACTTATTGTTTTTAATTTACACTAATTGATTGTACTTAATTGGTGATGTTTCAGTATTTTAAATAGTGCATTGTGGTGGAGTGAAATTTGTCTGAAGAAGTTTGCTTATCGAGCAAACGAAAAGCGCTTAATTAAAATTAAAATTTTGGTCTTGGATTTTGGTTCTACCTGGTGTTTCCTGCAAGTCAGTGGACTGTTTTATCATTACTACCATCAAGGGCGTTTGGATAACTCTATAACTGGTTCACTCCTATGTTGCAGCTGTCTGCTAGAGGCTAGACAGAAGAACCATACATCAGCTAGGACAATATCCATTTGTCTTCATAGAAAGAACATACAGAGGAAGGGAATGAGTATGACTGCAGGGGACAGTGAATTTGAGAGAATGTAAGAGGGGAGAATAGGATGATGAGGACAGTAGGATTTGGGAATTAGGACGACAAAATGACAAGGAGTTTGCTAATTGCAAGTTAGGTACAGTAAGGATATGGAGATATGAAGTGAAGGACTAGAAGAGAAGGGTCAGGGTAACGAACTAGGGACTATTGATCTTAGAAAACTATTGAGTAACCAGTATGTCTTGCTGGTTCCCACACCAGACTGTAACCCCTTGTCAAGGAGGGCAAAGCCAGTCAAGCCCAGGGTGAATTTATAAATCCTTACTCGACTATCTATATCCAATTTGAAGGAAGATAGTGTATCACACTGCTTTACCTGCAGGTGAAGTCTTCTCCAGAGGTGAGGAGACACTGAGTAATGAACCTGTTTCTCCACCTTGTTTTATTGATTTGATGAAGCAGGTTTAGCTCTCCTGTCCTGGTATTTGTGGGACTGTTTGATTTATGAACATACAGGAGATAGTAGACTGCTGGCTCCTTGATTCCAGAGAAGGCATGACATACGTCTCAAATGAATAGCCTGCAAGACTCAGAAAAGAGGGACAGTGTTTCTAGTCTTTTCTAGTAGTTTAAGGATTTTAAGCCCATGACTATCTTTGCTTAGACCTTCTAGAGTCTTTCCAGCTTTTGGATATGTCTGGTCAGGTGCATTCCAAATGGGGGCACTTCTATAACTGAACTGATCAGCACTGAATACAAGGGAATAATAACATCTATAGATCTGGATGTTATTCCTTTGTTGATCACCTGTGCCAAGTAGAAAGACTTCCTGACAATTGCTGCATGGTGATCAAAGGAGAGGGAATTATCAACCCAGGTTCCTAGGTCTCTAAATGCATTTTAATTTTGAATTTGGGTATTGTCACTGATACATGCTTGGGGTATTTTGGCAAATGGGACAATGTTGCATTCTTAGCATTTAATTTAATCAAATTTTCAATATACCAGGAATTTATAAAGGGAATTCCTGTTGGAGTGCTTCTGTTTAAGAGAAAGATTTGACAGTGACTCTTAGTTTATAGTCATCCACAAATCTGGTTAGCGGTAGGTCTTGTTTTATAGCCTAAAGGTCACCAAAGTAAACACTAAACAAAACAGGTCCCAGCACCGAGCCCTGTGGGATACCACTGGTCACCTTCATGTTCTTTGACTCTGATCCTACCATCAGTAAAGTACAGGTTCTGCCTTTTAGCTAATTAGGTATCCATTTTACCACATAGGGGTCTATTTCTAATACATTTAGTTTATTAATTATACTAGCATGTGGGATAGTGTCAAATTGTCATCAGCTTGTGCTATCTTTTCACAGAAGTTTACCATGTTCATTAGACAGGATCTGCTCTGTAGAAAATCAAATTGCCACAGATCAGGCCTGACGAAATTTGTTAATTAAGTCTGTTATGTGTTTCATAGCCCTACAAATGAGACTTCTTAGGCTGATGGCATTTTTGTTTCTGGGGTTGGTTGTAGGGCTATCTCTATGGAGTGACATCACTGTGCTGTACTCCATGTTTCTGGGACTGAGCTGTAATCAGGCTCAGATTAGGCAGCCTTATGAAGAGGTTCCACCGAAGCACATTTAGTACTATTTAATAAGCAGCCCATTATGTTATATGATCCCAGGGAGGACATGTTCCTAGGTTTGGATAGCACCTTCAGTACATATTCCTTAGTGACAATTGGGGGTTTGAGAGATGTAGGCAACGCAGGGCCTTGGACAGTCAGCTCAGCAGTGAAATTTGCATTAATTTTTTTCTCACAAATATATTGGCAATGTCCACTTGGTCCAAGTAGGTTTTTATATTTAGTACGAGTTCTATACATTGTTCAGAGTTTTTTGCTTAGTTTTCCAATATAATTAACAAAGGAGTTGTAATTGCCCTTGGCTTCAGATGTCAACTTAAGTTTATTGTTTATAGGAGGATATTAGGCTAACTGCCTTGAAGGGTCATTTTAAGCCTAGCCAATAACCTAACATCAGGATTAAACCCTGTACCTTATGTCTATGAGGTGAAGACCTTAACCATTATGGAAAACCCATCTCTGCAACATATATGTCAAATGGATTTGAACCTTGCATCATCTGTCTCCTTCTTCTAAACTCATTTCACTTGCACCTTTTGCCAAAAAACATAAGAATCAAACCATGTACTTTGCATTTTTAAGGTAAACACCTTCACCTCTCTGCCACCCCCCAGTCGTTATAGTCGGTCTAATAGTCTTTTCTAAATTCTTAGTCAAATTCCTAATATTTTCCTTGACTTGGGGGACTTTAAATCTGTTGTATACTCTTCAGTTTTTTTCTTTTATTGTAGATTTTACTTATGTCAGTGGGCTACCAGGATGGTTTGCTTTTACATATTCCACTGTATTTAGATCTAGATTCTGTACATTTATTTATGTGGGCATAAAACTCCTTTGCAGATCTATCTGCTCAGCCAGTGCCTGGGGTAATGTTGTTATAAATGAATTTTGAGACTTCATCATAGAATTTAAGGAGATACACATGCTTGACATCTTTGAATTTGGATATATAGGTTTCAGTGGGTTTAGACAGTTTGAAGGAAAAGGTTACTACCCTGTGGTCAGACTTAACTGGACATGGAGTTACTAGTGGAATTATGCATGATAATGCTCCATTTGTAAGTAACAGGACAAAAATAGTTTGCCCTCTAGCTTGGCTATTAACAATCTGGTCCACTGAGTTTTTATTTATAAAATCTTAAAACATTTGTGCAAATCCTGCGTTTAGAGTTCTATTTGCTAGGGTGGGGCAAAGGGACAACTGCCCCAGGTGGAAAGTGGTGTGGGGGGTGTGCGATTGGCTGATCACAGTTGCTCTTTAATGCATACTGGCTTTTAAAAAATGGTACTGCGTTTGCTGTCAAACTGTGGGGTCTAAACTATAGCAACTGTCTGCTACATTGTAGAAAGCAGTTTAAAAAAAAAAATTGAAACCCGAATCCTGAAGCACTTCGTGTGAGGTATAAACTGCAACAACATTTGTGGCAAGCAGTTTTAAAAATACGATTTTGTTGTACTTTTAAACTGCAGCAAACTGTTTTCTACAATCTCACAAGCAAATGCTACAGTTTAGACCACGCAGTTGACAGAAAGAGATGCAAATTGTAGTTTGCCACAGTTTAAATTAAATAATGATTTTTTTTTCCCTTTTTCTTTACTAAATGAGAGGAAGGACGGTTGGGTTCAGGGTTCAGAAATGGCTGAGGCAGGCCCCCCCTGTAATGATGTGTCTGGCTGGCCACCTGGTTGGTGTGTAAGTAGAAGGCCAGGATTTTTTCTTTTTGTCTTCACTTGAAGAGCTGGGGAATAGGTGCACATTGGATACTGTCTGCAGGAAACCAGCCAACTGATATCCTGCAGTTTTGCAGAAGTTCTTTTTTTTTTTGCTTTACTTTTACCTTCAAGAGCTAAGGTGGTGGGTTGCTAAATTGTGGTACTGGCACAGGGTGCTGGTTGAGTGAGCTATGCTTCTGAATTTAGGAACCCAACATACATTTCTGGGGTCAGGGAAGGTGTCCTGTAGCAGGAGGTAAACTGATATTTGGTTTTGTTTAGTGTGATTTGGAGTTTGATAAGTTCTATTTGTGGGTCAGTGCCAATCTCTCTCTCTCTCTCTACAGGTGATATGGTCTATGACAAATATGGAGACAGCATCACAGTTGCTAATGGGTCTAAAGGTATTGTAGATACTAAGTCCAATGCTTTCTGGTCATTTAAACCATGTTTCAGTGATTATACATATATGGATGTCTTCTGCACGCAGGACTGCCTCAAGGTCAGGCAGCTTGTTGTTTAGACATTTGGCATAGTGCAGAGCCATCTTAATTTGATCCTCTTTTGATGTTGATACATTTGCTATGATGGAATGTTCATTAACTCAGCTTTGAGTAAAAAAGTACTACAGAGTTAACAAGGGCTTTAGCCTGTATGGAGAAGTGTTTGAATAAGAGGTGTGGACTACCCTTTGTTGCAAAGCTCAAGTAAGACTGTCAAGCATCTTCTTCCACAGTGACACATTGCTTGATGTCCATAGAATGACACCAGTTATTTAGCCACTCATCTTTTCTCTTTTCCTAGGAATCACTTATGAGATGAGCAGAAACTGCTCAGTATCAAGGTTTTGCCTGCATTTGTGACATGCATAGAGCGCCCAGATATGTCTCCCTGCATTTCCCTCAGGTCATTCACCTCAGGTCATTCTCCTCACTTGCACATGTAACATGTCAAAGTTGTATCTGTCTGGTGTAAGGGTCAGACCCTTGAGATATCTGAGATTCTGTCACTTGGAAGACACCTCACTGTCACCCTGTCATTGTCCACCCTAGTGAGTGAGGAATCTGCGTTGCTCACTATGGAATCACTGATCACTAAAACATGAGATGGAGAAAGTACAAAACATTGCTAAGAGAGGTGGTAGAAATGTATAAGTTTATTTTTTTATTTATACATTTGTTAACTGATATAATGCCTGGGCAGAAGGACCCTTTTCAGCCACAATCAATGCCATCTGGCAGTGGACAAAACAGGCAAAGTATGCAATATATTTAATTTGTTGAAAAGAGAGAGAGAGAAAGATTATACAGACTAGAAAAAAGAGAAATATAGACTGGGAAAGTTGTAGATTTGTGACTAGTTATGTCAAGGAACTCCACAGTTACAGTATCACTTACTGAGTAGTTGAGACATGATGCTCATTTTGTATCCTTGTCAATGACTTAACATGACTACACTATATCAGGTCAATATCTCAGATAATGCACAACAGTTCTTAGAGTAGAACAGGCTAAGAGTTAGTGTTAGTTAAACATTACATAAGTTAATTAGTTCTTGCCACAATAGCTTATTTAAGGTCTCACAATGATGAGATCAGGCAGTTAGTTATACCTGCAGCAAATCATGCACTGCTGCTCTAGAATAGCGCAGGTTTGTGTGTGCAGGTTAGTTAGTACACCAGAAATTTACAGGAAGCTATGCAGCAGGAAGGCATCCTCTGGTGTGCAGGTCATAAATGTTTTGGCTCTATAGCATAGCAAATCTCTGACTGTTTTTATTAATGACAGACTTCAAATGGAGGTCAGACCTCAATTAGTTTTGCAGGACAACTTCAAAAAGCTTTGTAGATTTCATTACTTGAACAGCTTAGTGATAGATAATAGCAAGAAGGCAGCACATGCAGAAAAAAAGTTGGTATATACCCAACAGCTAGCATTTTGCTTTTTGAGTCGGATTACCTCACTTCAAAAGATTTAAGTCCATGCTGAAACACTTACTGCATAGGAGATATATTACAGTTTGAAATGAGCAACAGTGACTCCAAAATATTCTGACTTAAGCTGGTAACACCATAGTGTTTGCTCATATTTTTACTTTATATTATTTATTTCACATAGTTGAAATGAACCTCTAGGGTTCCTTTTTCAGTCATGATCTAGTTATAGAACACAGTTGAAAAAATATAGGTATAAATATTCAGTACAGAATCAGCACGTGATAATATACATAATAATAAAATAATTTGTTAAATAATTGACTAATGGCAGATGGAGGAAGATGGCATTATGTCATTGATAACCTATCATCTACTTTTACAGTAGCTGCTGTAAGATTGGGTTGTATCTGCAGAAAATGCATTTTAATGACATGGATTTGATGCATTGCTGTCTTACAGGAGCTACGTTACTGGAAAATGAGAGAAACACAAGGTGGAAATATTCATCTGCAGAGTCCAAAGGAAAGGACAGCAGGGAAGCCCTGCTCAGACTAAGGAGTATAGAGTTGAATGTAATGGCATTAAACATCTTGTGGTTTCCAGCGAAGCAGTAATGAGGTACTTTATAAAAGCTGCCCAAATGCCACACACCAAGTGTTGGGAAGTGTCCATAAGGACCAGTCAGGTATGTTTTCTCCACCAGAAGTTTGCCTGCTCTGGTCTGTAGCACAACTGGCTTTATCAGTCCAACCAGCTTTCTGGTGGGATGTGGAACTAGTTTTGAGGAGAGCCTGTAGACTGCTAAAATCTCCCACAATGCCCGGTTCTTTTTGAATGTTGGATGTAAACTACTGCAGAAGTTGTTCAACAAACAGTATCACTAAGAGATCTGGTGGACCATGAAGAATGCTAGGTTAAACTGTTTGTTACATTTATATGTAAAAAGGACATTCCCTATGTGCTAAGGATGGTAGTAGCCTGTGAGGATGGTATGTAGCACAGTCATTGTGAATGATGACTATACCAGCTACCCCTCTGTGTTGCATATCTTCTTTAAATATACTTAATCACTGGCAGTGCCTCACAGCCAAGGTTATCAGTTACACAAGTTCCTGACATAATCAAGGTATCAGCATTGCAGTAGAACATCCAGCTTTGAACCAAAGACATTTTTTATTGCAGATACTGTGGACATTTAATTTGTTCTAGTTTTACACCATGGGGCATATTCTACAAGTCAAGCAAAAGCAGAGTCAGGTTAGCAATACGAGGGTTACATCTGAGAGTTGTGGTACCCATCTCCTTTATATAGGTGGCCGGACTATGACTGATTGGAATGCAGTGATGAATGTTATAAGGAACAGGCTAATTTTTTACATGTTTTTGGTTGTTTAATAAATCTCATCTGGGAAGGCTGAGATTACATTTTGTGGGGTGTATTTAATAAAGAAAGTTAGGACACTAGAGATGTGGGTAACAGTACACCTAATGACAGCCCCTTTCAGAAGTCTGTTTGAGGGGGCCAGTCCCAGAGTGCATTTACAGCTGTCCATTCATTCATCTTTGTGACACTTAGAGAGAGTCAGGGAAATATATTCCATAAAAGAGGGATTTTCTTGGATGTATAGCTCTCTTACCAGCAGGTCCTATTTATGTTTTGGTGAAAGTTAAGATTTCTTTACTGGCTGCTTACGGTGTTATTGGTTTTGCAGATGTGCAGACCAGACAGAGGTCACCTCTCTAGAGTCTGTAGAAAATAGAAAACAGAGAAACAGAGAGGGTGCTTTGAGGAAGTCTGGGTAGCTCAAGGAAGACGTGCCCTTGATTACATTAAACTGACTTGACAAGATACAAGGCCTTTCTTAACTTCTCATTGCTAGCCTGCATAATACATAAAAATGGGGTCCTCTCTAACTGCTTAAGTCCAGCATCATTATGTTGTTGTCTGTGTTGATTTGGAGGATACATGCTTTGAATAATGACTGAAAAGCTTCTTAGGGTAGATTATTTACCAAATATTTACATTATAATAATAGATTTGTTTTTTAATTTAGATGTGTACCAAATGCTCTTTTTTTGTTTTGCAAATGGATTTCTCAAGCTAAATCTGAAGCACCTATTTTCAGAAATTTTGAAGGTGATGCCTTTTGATGGACTGCATTTGTTAAATCAGTCATCTTAACTGCATGACCAGATTATGAATTAAAGGAAGAGAGCCTTCTAATGTATGTTTAGTCTATTGGCCAGATTCAATAAAGCCTACAAGGTCTGCTTCCACCATGTGCACATTGCGCCGCAGAGCACATAGTAGTGCAGTGTTTCAGAGTCAGTAAGCAGCACTACACAGTGTATAGCGCCATGCACAGATGCACAAATGTGCTAAACACCGTGGCAAGCAAATTACAACATAAGCAGTTGAATTGTATGCTAATCAACTAATCCAGGATGGAGGAGCTATTCAACAAGCTATGAAGCAACCATGTAGACTCTGTACTGGTTTTTCCTGTGAATTCCAAAACCTACTGGAATACAGCCACAAAAAGGAATCCATATAGAAACAATATTAGGGGCTGCTGTTGCATTAATTCACATGTATGTGCAACAAGCTGACGTCTATTTTGCTGCTGCTGCTAACAGACCAATGCCAAGAAGGAGAAGATGATGTGGAAATTATGGAGTGCTACAGGGTGGACACAGACACACTACAGGAACTCTGCAATCTTTGTCGTCCTCAACTCAGAGCCAGGGCAAACTGAGGGGGAACCCATCCCACTGAAGACAAAGGTATGTGTAGCACTTAGACTCTTAGCTAAAGGTATCTTTCAGGAACCAGCAGGGGACATGCTGGGGTGTTATAGGCATCAGGATCCATTGTTAATTCTTGAATGATATGCTCCAACGTACTAGTGACCACATATATTTTCACCATACTCCTGAAGATAGGGCCAGAAATATGTAGGGGTTCTACACTGTAGCACACTACCCTGAAGTACTGGGTGTTACAGATTGCCCACATATAGAAATTAAGGCACCACTGGAGGAACAGGGAAGACTCTACATTAACAGAAAGGGCTTTCACACTATTAACTGCCAAGTCATGTATAGTGCCAATGGAATCATCTTGAACGTGTTTGCTGGACATGACTCACATATCAGGCACACCTCCCAACTGTATCAGATGTTCACTAGGGGGGATATCCTACAGGATCATTTACTGGGGGATGCAGATTATGCACTAGAACCAAGGCTGATAAGATGCATCAGAAATGCACATACACCCGCTGAAGAATGCCATAACCTTTATCTCTCGCTACAAATTGGATCTGGTCTCCAGGGGAAGAGCTTCCTTTGGTTCGATGGTGCTCAGGAATATTCTTCCATAGGGGCCACCCAGGACATATAAGATAGCTAAGGACTCTGTCCCATCAGTAAGGAATGAATGAAGATTAACAACATCAGATAAAGAAGTTATGTCTTACCATAACATTCCATCTGTGTTGTTTATCTTCATTCATTCATTACGTCCCACCCTCCTTCCCCCTCCTAGAGGTTCCTGGGGATTGTCTGTGTCCAATGTCACTCTAGGGAACTTGCTCAGATATAGCCTCTGCTTTTCTTGTCACTGTCAAACCCGATCTGAGGTGACTGGGAGGGGGGCGCTCTGGGTGAAGTTTGGCTCAGGGTTTTTTTGGCTGGTGCGAGCTTGGTGTGGGGCCGGCTCTGTTCCGGGGACGAAGCTGACACCCATCAGTAATGAATGAATGAAGATGAACAACACAGGTGGAACCCATCTTGTGATGTATGGGTTTACATTTAAGCTGATGAGTTTTTCAATGATACCTGAGTGGGGTATTGTGTCAAAAGCCTTTGCCAGGTCGAGGTAGGCTGTATGGACTGCCTTTCCCTCATCAATGGCTTTGGTGACTGTTTCGAAAAAGTCAACCAAGTTTAAAAGGCATGATCTGCCTTTGACAAAGACAAACTGGGTTGGATCCAGAGTCTGCAAGTTCCCTATGTCTTTATTTATGAGTTCCATTATGATCCCCTCCATGGCTTTGCAGATCAGGCTTGTCAAGCTGATGGGACGGTAGTTTCCAGGGTCGGTGGAGGCACCGCCTTTGTGAAGTGGGACCACTGTTGCCGTGCGCCACTCCTTGGGTATGTATCCTGAGGTGAGGCTAAGATTAAACAGCTGTCCTAACTGCGGGTTTAATTCCTCATTGAGTTCGTGGAGCACACAGCCGGGGACACCATCCGGTCCCATGGATGCTGTGTTTTCGCCTTGGAGAGCAGTTCTCACCTGGGCGTTAGAGATGTTTGGGGGGGCTACAATCCTCTGGTATAGATATCTCTCCTTTTGGGGGGGAGGGGGGGAGAAGTTTGCACTGAACTTGTCAGCCAGTATGTTGGCAATGTCTGTAGGTTCAGTAATTTTCACATCATTTTGAACTAATTCGGAGCATATCTGGGAGTTTCCTCCCAGGTTTCTAACATAGCTAAAGAAGGCCTTATGATTGTCTTTTGAGTCCTTAGCTATTTTTCTCTCAAAATTTGCCTTGGATGATTTTATGAGAGCTCTTAGTTTTTTACTTATAATGATCAACGGTGTCTTACCTTTTAAGGATTTTGCTCTATCTTGTAGTAGCTTCCTCCTTTTGTTGTAGAGCTTATTTATGGCTGGGGTCCACCAGACTGGACGCTTGCCTTTGGTACAGAGAGTCTTTGTTTTGTTTGGGATTGCCTGATCCATGCAGTCCTGTAGGTGCTGGTAGAAGGCATTTGTAAGTGATTCAGCGGCTTGAGTAATGTTTACAGCTGGCTCAGGGGCCTTAAAAAAGACCACACTAGTCTTTAGAAGTGTGAAGTCGGCTTTTGAGAAGTTCTTCACTGTGGCCTTTTTTATCTCAGGTGGGGGTGGGATGAGGACCTCCAGTGAGATTAGTTTGTGATCTGATCTCACCAGTGAGGGGTATACTTCTGGTGTTGAACATTGTGATCCCATGTTCGTGATGATGAGATCAAGTATGTTTTCACCTCTTGTGGGGATGGTGACTAGTTGTTCCATGGCATTTGAGTTTATGAACTCCAGGAACCTTTGGGCTAGAGTAGTGATCCCAGTCTATATTAGGGTAGTTGAAGTCACCTAGTATGATGGTGTTTGGAGATACATTTATCCCCTCCAGTGTTTTTAGGAAGGCTATGTGAGGTTCCTGAGTTTGAGAGGGTGGCCTGTAACATGCTACAAATTGCAGAGCAGTCTTGCCTATGGTTAATTGCACCTGGATGGTCTCCGATGCATCGTGCGTTGCCACCAACCTTGAGGTGTGGGTGTCCTTGATGAATATGGACACCCCCCCTCCTTTCTTGGTGTTGTCCGGATTTTGGGGGCGGAATGCATGATATGAGGTAAAACCTGATAGTGCTGGGGTGCTCTCAGGAGCCTTGAACCAGGTTTCAGTCACAGCACAGACATCGATGTTCTCCATACTGAGAAGGGCCTCGAGTGCGTGCATCTTGAGGTTGAGACTTCTGGCATTGAGCAGCATTACCCTTAGTTTTTTTCCTTTTTTGTGTTCTAGGGTGGTAGGTTTAGAATTTGAGCCTTGCCTAAAAAAGGCACTATGGGGGTGGAAAGTTAGGACACTAGAGATGTGGGTAACAGTACACCTAATGACAGCCCCTTTCAGAAGTCTGTTTGAAGGGGCCAGTCCCAGAGTGCATTTACAGCTGTCCATTCATTCATCTTTGTGACACTTAGAGAGAGTCAGGGAAATATATTCCATAAAAGAGGGATTTTCTTGGATGTATAGCTCTCTTACCAGCAGGTCCTATTTATGTTTTGGTGAAAGTTAAGATTTCTTTACTGGCTGCTTACGGTGTTATTGGTTTTGCAGATGTGCAGACCACACAGAGGTCACCTCTCTAGAGTCTGTAGAAAATAGAAAACAGAGAGACAGAGAGGGTGCTTTGAGGAAGTCTGGGTAGCTCAAGGAAAACTTGCCCATGATTACATTAAACTGACTTGACAAGATACAAGGCCTTTCTTAATTTCTCATTGCTAGCCTGCATAATACATAAAAATGGGGTCCTCTCTAACTGCTTAAGTGCAGCATCATTATGTTGTTGTCTGTGTTGATTTGGAGGATACATGCTTTGAATAATGACTGAAAAGCTTCTTAGGGTAGATTATTTACCAAATATTTACATTATAATAATAGATTTGTTTTTAATTTAGATGTGTACCGAATGCTCTTTTTTTGTTTTGCAAATGGATTTCTCAAGCTAAATCTGAAGCACCTATTTTCAGAAATTTTGAAGGTGATGCCTTTTGATGGACTGCATTTGTTAAATCAGTCATCTTAACTGCATGACCAGATTATGAATTAAAGGAAGAGAGCCTTCTAATGTATGTTTAGTCTATTGGCCAGATTCCATAAAGCCTACAAGGTCTGCTTCAACCATGTGCACATTGCGCCGCAGAGCACATGGTAGTGCAGTGTTTCAGAGTCAGTAAGCAGCACTACACAGTGTATAGTGCCATGCACAGATGCACAAATGTGCTAAACACCGTGGCAAGCAAATTACAGCATAAGCAGCTGAATTGTATGCTAATCAACCAATCCAGGATGTAGGAGCTATGAAGCAACCATGTAGACTCAGTACTGGTTTTTCCTGTGAATTCCAAAACCTGTTGGAATACAGCCACAAAAAGGAATCCACATAGAAACAATATTAGGGGCTGCTGTTGCATTAATTCACATGTATGTGCAACAAGCTGGCATCTATTTTGCTGCTGCTGCTAACAGACCAATGCCAAGAAGGAGAAGATGACGTGGAAATTATGGAGTGCTACAGGGTGGACACAGACGCACTACAGGAACTCTGCAATCTTTGTCATCCTCAACTCAGAGCCAGGGCAAACTGAGGGGGAACCCATCCCACTGGAGACAAAGGTATGTGTAGCACTTAGACTCTTAGCTAAAGGTATCTTTCAGGAACCAGCAGGGGACATGCTGGGTTGTTATAGGCATCAGGATCCACAGTCAATTCTTGAATGATATGCTCCAACGTGCTAGTGACCACATATATTTTCACCATACTCCTGAAGATAGGGCCAGAAATATGTAGGGGTTCTACCCTGTAGCACACTACCCTGAAGTACTGGGTGTTACAGATTTCCCACATATAGAAATTAAGGCACCACTGGAGGATCAGGGAAGACTCTACATTAACAGAAAGGGCTTTCACACTATTAACTGCCAAGTCATGTATAGTGCCAATGGAATCATCTTGAACGTGTCTGCTGGACATGACTCACATATCAGGCACACCTCCCACCTGTATCAGATGTTCACTAGGGGGGATATCCTACAGGATCATTTACTGGGGGATGCAGATTATGCACTAGAACCAAGGCTGATAAGATGCATCAGAAATGCACATATACCCGCTGAAGAATGCCATAACCTTTATCTCTCGCTACAAATTGGATCTGGTCTCCAGGGGAAGAGCTTCCTTTGGTTCGATGGTGCTCAGGAATATTCTTCCATAGGGGCCACCCAGGACATATAAGATAGCTAAGGACTCTGTCCCATCAGTAAAGAATGAATGAAGATTAACAACATCAGATAAAGAAGTTATGTCTTACCATAACATTCCATCTGTGTTGTTTATCTTCATTCATTCATTACGTCCCACCCTCCTTCCCCCTCCTAGAGGCTCCTGGGGATTGTCTGGGTCCAATGTCACTCTAGGGAACTTGCTCAGATATAGCCTCTGCTTTTCTTGTCACGGTCAAACCCGATCTGAGGTGACTGGGAGGTGGGCGCTCTGGGTGAAGTTTGGCTCGGGGTTTTTTTGGCTGGTGCGAGCTTGGTGTGGGGCCGGCTCTGTTCCGGGGACGGAGCCGACACCCATCAGTAATGAATGAATGAAGATGAACAACACAGGTGGAACTTTATGGTAAGATAGTTTTTCTTGCTTAGCCTCTCTTCCGCTCCACAGGCTACAGAAGTTAAGGTCGCAGGTACAGATAATCATTTCCAAAAACAAGGTTCCTGCTGTTCTGGTACTTCAAGTTCTGGGAAACATGGCACCGGCCTTAACCCTAGTACCACTGGCAAGGTATCATATGAGGCTGCGTCAATGGCTCCTGGCAGCACAGTGGTCAGTTCTATCACATCCAGTGTTTCACCCATTTCTAATAACAAATAATTGCAAAAAGGATCTATCCTGGTGGATGAAGTCAGAAGAAAACTTATGGGCCACACCATCTCTCCCTCTCCACCCACAGCCATAGTGACCATGGACGCTTCCCATATCGGGTGGGGAGGGGCATTATCTGGGAAAGACAATCCAAGGCACTTGGTCCCTGCAAGAGGCCAATCTCTGCATCAACATCCTAGAATTGAGGGCAGTGCTTTTAGCATTGCAAACCTTTCACTCTGTCCTTCCTTTTGGAACAGTTGCAGTCCAGTCGGACAATATGTTGGTAGTCTGGTACATCAGTAGGGGGGGGACCAGATCCTACCCCCTGTGTTGGGAAGCCCTCATGATATGGCAATGGGCTATTGCTTCCAACTTGATTTCTGATAGCAACGCATATCCTGGGAACCTCCAACATGATTGGGGACAAACTGAGCAGATGCATCCTCCTGCCTCACAAGTGATCTCTCAATCACAACATAGCGATGAAAATCTTTCATCGTTGGGGCCAGCCTTGCTGCGATCTTTTTTGCCTGTCCAATGAACAACAAATGCAGCAGCTATTTTGCCCTAATTCCCCCACATGGGGAGTCCCTGAGAGACACACTCCTCCTCAATTGGCCCCCGGGGCTACTTTACACTTTCCCCCTAGTCTGCAGATTCCTCACTTCTTGGAGAAAGCCCAGAGGTTGCACGCTGTTGGCCCCATCAAATCTGGTTCTCCTTCCTTTGGTCTTACCTACTTCACCGTCCTTGGAATCTGGACCCAGTTCCAAACCTATCTCATCCACAGGGATTGTTGCATCCCAGTATCCACAGTCTCAAGCTGACGGCTTGGTATCTCCAATTCCTTTAATTGCCAGGTAGATCAATTTACCTTCCTCAGTGCAAAAGATTCATTTGGCTTCACATAAACCATGTACTAGGAAACTCTATCTTAGTAAATGGAAGAGATTCTCAATTTGGGCCTGTATAAATAATATAGATCCCTTTGCGGCATCACTTGACAAGGTCTTGGAATTCCTGGCTTCACTATTTGAACTTGGAGTTTCTACTTCCACCATCAAAGTCCAGTTAGCAGCCATTTCCAATTTTCACAATGGGTTTGATGACCATTCCTTCATTCATTCTGATGACCATTCATTCCAAAAAAAATGTTCTTGTTTCCCGCCTTTCTAAGCTAGTATAGTCCAGTTTACAGGCTAGTGCTGAATTCAGGGCTGTGTTACAAGTTTCTGAGTTGCCCATACCTTACTTGGATAAAGGGAAGTTTCTCTGTTCACCTGTGAGAGAGGGAACTTTGAGCAGCCATCTGTCCCTGGAGGAGTGGTTCCAGCCCAGAAGTTAGTAGATTAAAAACCACGTTTGCATGGTTTTGTGCACCAGGTAGCACTGGTTAGCCAGGGCTAAATTATTCCTGGCTCCACTAAGTCTCCTCTTCAGTTTTTCACTTGAAACTAGTCTAACTTTCAACCTAAGCCATCAGAAAGCATCCTACAATCCAGCACTTGCTCAGACCTAATAGCAAGCACTAATATACCCTGACACTTGATTGCCCAGCAGGGCAAGGCTCTTTATCCACCCCTCACCAACCAAGCGACTAAGCAGCTCACCCTACTATTCAGGCATGACCAAAGGGCAACTTCAGGTGTACTCTCCAGTCCAGCTGGTGAACCTGGGTATCCTGAAGCAATGTTACAACTGCCTCATGTACACAGACAGCCCTCTCCTCCTACCACAAAACACTAACATATGTGAGAGATGCAATTATACAGCCAAACTGGAGGCTAAGGTCTCTCCACCCAAGACTGGAACAGACAGTCCTGAGGAGAAGGTTAATACTTGAACCACACCTCCAGCCTCACGTAGACCTACTAAACCAGCACTGGCAAAAAAAATACACATAAATACACAAAATCATACTCAGAGGCTCTAAATAAAAACCTGCAACAGCATCAGAGAGCTCCAAAGCAGACACCCAAAAAACCTGCACCTCCCGTCACAAACCAGACAACACATAAAACACAAAATCAATGTGCTGCACAATCACAGCCCTTAAGGCGAAATAGCATACCTAACACACTAGTAATAGGTGACTCTATAGTCAGGCACACTGACGCCCCACTCACTAGGCTGGACAAGGAGAAGGTTACTGTTAGCTGCCTGTTGGGAGCCAGAATCCACCACATAACACAAGCACTCAGGTCACTCCAGAACAAATACAAATATGACTGTCATTGTTCATGTTGGTGTGAATGACCTGAGATGTGCCTCCCTGGATTACATGAAAAGAGACATGGAAGAGCTCTCCGATCATGTAGCCCAGGCGGGTATGACCCTGGGTAGCATCCTGCTCTCACCAAGAATGATAACTCAGTATAAAGAAAAAATGATCAATTTCAACAATTGTCTAAGCTTCTGGTGTCATTTAAAAGGGATCCAGTGTCTGTCAGCCTGGGATGACATGCTCGACAGGCCATGTTGCTTTGCAAGAGATGGCTTGCACCGGTCACCCCTTGGCTTTCGAATACTGGCCAAGGCTCTTGCTGCCCCCATAGTACCTTTTTTAGGCAAGGCTCAAAATTCAAACCCACCTCCGTAAATAGCACAAGTAAAAAAATAAGGGTTATGCTACACAACGCCAGGAGTTTAAATCTCAAAATGCATGCGCTCGAAGCACTCCTAAGTATGGAGAACATCGACATCTGTGCAGTAACTGAAACCTTGTTCAAGGCTCCAGACAGCACTCCAGCACTACTGGTCTACAACTCATACCACACATTTCGGCCACAGAATACAAACTGAAACACAAAAGGAGGGGGTGTATCCATATTCATCAAGTATACCCACACCTCCACTTTAGTGGCGCATCATGATACCTCTGAGATCATCTATGTGCAACTAACATCGGGCAAATCTGCAATGCAAATTGTGGCCTGCTACAGATCACCCTCCATGACCCAGGACCACCACTCCACCTTTCTGGAGACATTGGAAAACATGAAGATCCTATCGAACACCCTGATATTGGGCAATTTCAATTACCCTACCATTAACTGGGAAAACTACTTGAGTACAAACTCCCATGCTCAGCGCTTCTTAGAATTTATCAGCTCAAATGCCCTGGATCAGCTGGTAAACTCCCCTACCAGACGCTACAACATACTGGACCTGATCATCACCAACATGGGCGACATGTGTTCCGCACCGGAGGTCAACCCGTCATTGGCTAGATCAGACCATAAACTAATCACTCTGGATGTCCACACCCCACCACCACTCCCAACCAAGGAAACCACAGTGAAAAACTTTTCTAAAGCAAACTTCACTTTACTTAAGGCAGAGGTGGTAAGTTTCACAGCCCCCACACTAAAGGATAACACTGCCCAAGATGCAGAATCCTTTACAATTGCACTCTATAAGCGCCTACAAGGATGTATGGATCATGCCATCCCTAGCAAAGCCAAGACTCACTCCCCTAAGAGAAGGAAACCAGTCTGGTGGACCCCTGCCATAAACAGGTTATACAACAAAAGGAGGAAACTAGTTCAGAAAAAAAGCAAATCCCAAGAAGGAAAGGCATCCCTGATCAGTATCAGTAAGAAACCAAGGTCCCTCAAAATCCTCCAAGGCTAACTTCGAAAGAAAAATAACTAAGGATTCAAAAGATAACCACAAAGCCTTCTTTAACTATGCCAAGAATCTAAGTGGCAACTCGCAGATATGCTCTGAGCTAGTGCAGAATATCACAAAATATACTGAACCTACTGATATTGCCAACATCCTGGCAGGTAGATTCAGTGCAAACTTCACCTCCCTCTCACCTTCAAAAGGGCCCACAACAATACCGGAAAAGTGTAGTGTCCCGGAAATCACAGAAGCACAGGTGAAAACAGTCCCTTCAAAAGCCAAAAACACAGCATCAGTGGGGCCAGATGGTGTCCCAGGCTGCGTCTTGCACGAACTACAGAACAAACTAACCCCCCACCTAAACACACTGTTCAACCTCAGCCTCTCCACAGGCTATGTGCCTATAGAATGGTGCACAGCAATGGTTATTCTGCTCCACAAAGGAGGGACCACAACTGACCCTGGTAACTATCACCCCATAGGCCTGACTAGCCTAGTCTGCAAGGCTATGGAGCGCATCATCATGGAACTCATTAACAAAGACATTGGGAACCTCCAAACGCTTGACCCGACCCAGTTCGGCTTTGTTAAGGGCAGATCATGCCTACTAAACCTGATTGACTTCTTCGTGACAGTCACCAAGGCCATAGACAAGGGAAAGGTGGTTCACACAGCCTACCTTGATCTCACCAAGGCATTCAACACCATTCCTCACTCGGGTATCATAGAAAAACTCACCAGCCTGAACATAAACCCCTATAACACAAGATAGGTTGCCAACTGGTTTACAGACAGAATTCACACGGTAAGAATAGCGAGCTCCAGGTCCGACTCTAAACCAGTCACAAGTGGTGTCCCGCAAGGCTTGGTCCTGGGACACCCTACTGTTCGACATATACTTCTCAGAAGTACAGGCAGACACAGGAGGACTATGGCTAACCAAGTTCACCAATGACTGCAAACTGGGAGCCATAATTGACTCTCCGGCTGACACGGACATCCTTCAAAAAGGCCTTACTGAGACAGACACCTGGTGTCAAAGTCATGGCCTGAAGCTAAATGCCAAAAAATGCATAGTCATCCCATTTGGGAAAAACAAAACACCCACAAATTACCACATAGGCGGCAGCCCCCTTAATACAGAAGAGGTAATAAGAGATCTGGGGACCCAGGTAGATAGTAATCTCTCCTTTGGCAATCATATTGCCAAAGTAGTTAGGAAATCCTTCTATGTGGCCCATCTGATTACTAAAGGGTTCACATCTAGAAATAAAGAGATTATAGTGCCCCTCTACTCATCACTCATCAGACCCATCATAGAGTACAATGCCCCATTTGGGATGTACCTCACAAGACACTTCCAACAGCTGGAAAGACCACAAAAGCACCTCACCAAGAGGATTACTGGCCTCAAACATATGTCCTATGCAGCCCGACTGAAAAAACTCCAGCTGTACTCAGTGGCATATCACTTAGTCAGAGGTGATCTCTGCCTGACTTACAAAGCCATGTCCAACTCAGAACTGATGGACATGCTCCACCTAAAGAAATCCAAGTCACTGCGAGCCACGTGCTCTAGTGAGCTAAACCTCGCCACAACAATAAATCGAACATGCTGGAGGGATAGATTCCTGCCACAGAGACTCCCCATGCTTTGGAACAAAATTCCTAACTACATTAGGCAGATCCCCTCACTAACAGTCTTTAAGAGAAACCTTCACGAGTGGATGGATAACAGAAAATACACCCCTGGGATCACTTCATTGGCTCTGCTTGACAGAGGCACAGTTAATCAATGGGGCGGTGAAAGCCAACACACTCTGGCTAGGCTTATAAATGCCCTCGGGCAGATAGCCTAGTACCTACCTATGAACCTATAATGAGGGACATACTCAAACCAGAAATATCAGAGAGTATGTGTTTGGGTTGCTGAAGTCACAGTTTCTGTGCCTAGATACATGTGGGGGAGCCCTGCAGTACAATCCACGGACATGTACTGAAGTATTCACAGTATGCACCATGCTACACATCATCATTCTGAAAAAAATAGCTACAGCAGGATCAGCAAGGGGCAAGGGGAAGGCGCACATCCCACCACAAATGCCAAGGTTACCAAGCCACAGGGAAAGAGTCAGAGAGGGAAGCAGCAGCTGCTGTGGGTGTAGGCAGACTTAGGCATGCTTAATATGCCCTCACACTGGCTAAGAGACAACACACAGCACACTCACTCACCACCTAATGGCCTAAAACCTTCCTCCTATGCACAAACATATACTAACATTGATGCCAGACTGTCACAACATTTACCTCCCCATATATTGGCTGTGCACTGCTTGCATCAGACAGTCAGCCCTGAGCTAAAACTGTTACAACTGCTGGATTTACAATGTAAATGTTGTACTTGGAGTGCATTGTGTAATAATATAAATGACTGGCATAGCCTTGCATGTTGTTACATGGTAGTGTAAGCAAGTAAAAGGTGGTAGATTTGTACAGAAATGACCTTATCATGTGACAGCAGAGACTTATTTGACTTATATGTGTCCATTATTAAGAAGTAGGCCTCAGGCATCAAGGATTCACACAGTCATACCTCTGAAACGTACTAATGGTCACTGCATGTCCTCAGTTTAGCACCATACGTTTGTACTGGAAAATCATTAGAGAGAGAAGTTAGTAATGATACATGTTGCAGTTTCTGACTTCACAACCCTCACAAGATTATTTACAATTAACTCAGAAAATTTGGTGCTATCAACTGTCTAACTTTCTAAGACCAATATAAGTCAAGGGTACAATTACCAGTTCAGCATCACAAATGCAGATACACTAAGTCAGCTATACACCCTGAGCATCAGACACAAAGCTTATGTAGCCCTGAATCCAAACAATACAAAACAGGGATATGACACAGTTACCATCACTTGGCACAGGATGTTGGGGGGGGCAGAAAGCCTAGATGACACAAGAGTATGGTGAGTGTGTGTGAGTAAGAAAGAAAAGCAAGCAGACATTTGGATAAAGCAACAAATGGCCAGTCAGACAAAATGAGTTTTAAGCTGAATGGCTGAACCACATAACTTTTGTGTGTGTCTCTAGGAGTCCTCCAGGTGAAATTAGTGGGTGAGTATCTGCATGAACACAGCTACACTCTGTGCTATCTCTACGTCTTGGTATGTCAGACAGATGTGAGCTGTGCATGGTAGAGGTGGTAGTTCATCGTTGTTGTCTGCCAGGAGTTGCACTGACATGTCCGCATCCATGGTCAGAAGCACTGGTGCTATTTGAACATGATGACATCTGCTGGACGAGCTCCCCTCATGAGTACACACAGGACCATAACCCCATGGCCTGGCGTCTCTGGGTGCGGATAGCTCACCCACTGATGGAGCAGTGGAGGTACTGCCACCATTGGAGCATGATTGGGTACGGCCACTTTGGCTAACAGCAGATGATGTGGCTCACCTATGCCTATGAGGATGCTGTTCACCTCCCAGTAGATGTTCCATCACAGACACTGCCCATTCCAACATGTCATTCATCTGATACATTGAATCGGTAACATGGTGTTGCCAGTCACACATGTCAGCCTGTGCCACATCTACAATCCTAAGCATTTCACTGGAGGACCTACAGGAAAGTGCCTGTGCCTCCATGATGGCTCTAAACATATATTGAGTGGCGTGGGAAGAGACACTTGGATCATGTTGAGGATGGACAGCAGGCCTCGTTTGAGCACACCTAACAAACCTCCTGCATAGCACCTCACCCACACTTTGGCTATGACCAGAGTCAACAGACACTGAAGCCACAGTAACCACACTTCCCTGATTGACTGTCTTGCCCTCAACCTGTCCAATATCTGACAGCTCACTGGAATGAATAGGCATAGGCCTACTGGCTGTGTTCAATGGAATTTCAGGGGATGGCTGTATGTCAACCTCAGTGTCAGATTCAACCTCTGCACCCCTGACTGTGCCTCTGTGTGGCCACCATCATCATCAGAGTCTGCTGATACTCTGACATCAGGTGGTAGAAGTCCCACACTTCCACTGTCAGGATCACCTGTGATAATAACCAACAACACAGGAACAATTAATGCCTACACTACTATAGTCCAATATATGCTAACATAACAACAGTGGCACCACTACTGGACAGTACAGCAATACAGACAACAGTCCTGACATCAACATCTCACACTAAAACATTTCTTTGAATTGCCCATCAG
Organism: Protopterus annectens; assembly: GCF_019279795.1. NCBI lineage: Eukaryota > Metazoa > Chordata > Ceratodontiformes > Protopteridae > Protopterus > Protopterus annectens. Next base: position 48,211,433 of record NC_056725.1, read on the forward strand.
TACTGACATAAAAATGTTTGGCTTACCATGTACAGATGATGGTATGCTCTGTACGCCAGACAGTCCTGGAAGAAGTTAAGCAAAAGGTAAGGACATCATCATCACAATTAACAGTAATACAGGGGGTAATAACTTTCCCCTTTATGTGTCCATTAGCTATGCTTTCAACAAGAACTTGAATGACAAGTCCAACCTAAGCCCATGTGTAATCAATCAGAATGTGTTGTTACTCTAGCAATCTTTAATCTCCCCCTCTCCCCAAAAACAATTTCTTGTGAAACAGAACTAACATATTGATTTAAATTGTTTTACTATACAGCAATATTTAACAATTGTGATACAAAAGCCTACCTGGAAGCTGCTCCTGGGACATGCTTGTTGTCCCTGAAACAGAAGGACCAATGTCAAGGACATGTTGTTCTGCACTTTCCTGGGAGATGTCTGGGTTTCAACAGTGGACAGGAACTCATTTGCTGTTAGTGGTATCTCTGTAGCAGCCCCCTCCCAGTACCCATCCAGTCATGGGCCACTGCAGCTCCTCTCCTCCATGCAGATGGAATCATGTCAGTGGCCTTATGGCACATGTGGTCATATTCCCTGCTGCAGTCACCAACTGCATTAACATCTGTGACTATCTGCTGCCAAATTTGCATTCTGCCTGATATATCTCCATGTCCCCTCTTAAGCAGGCACCATGTTGCCTAAAAGCTTCAACAATGACCAGATTTTCAGGGTCAGTGAAGGGTGTTTTTTGAGAATTGAGATGCTTGGGTGGCATAGTCCTAAGTGTCCTAAAATACGATAGAAGGATAATACACATATGTTCACATAACTACAAAATAACTGCTCCCAGATAAAACATAAAAGGGAGCATTTCAGTATTACCCACTGAAGAAACATAAAATAGTATGGAGGTTTGAAGCATGAAAAACAGGATGGATGCAAAAAAAAAGGACAGTAACAATAGCAACATATCCTTGTTTGTGGAAAAACAGAAACTATTTGCTCCCCATTCCAAAGGAACAGGCAGATGATATATTTTACTAACAAACCATCATTGAAATGCTAAAAGTGCTATCAAATGAACTGTGCCTGAAACATGCCTACAGATTTAACACAGAACATTCCACGTTAAGGTATTACCAGTCATGTATACCTGTAAAATGCCCTGACAAACATGCCCATGCCATCCATACTCTTTTAATACATACAGAAAAAAGTGTAAAAGCATTTGCTAATGAATATATATATATATAAAACTATTAAACAGATGTTTCTTAATTACATTTCAGCATATGCAGTATCTAGCTGACAAAATGCAAGCATGCCTTTTCAAGTTCAGTAATCCTTTGTGCAGACATATCCCAAAGTAATAGCCTTATTTCTGTGTTTTCCACATAAACAAGCCTCCTCCCTTTCAGTTTCCCTAGCTACATGGTTGCCTTTTTGTGGTGTAGATTCAGGGCTGTCAGTATGGCAAATATGCAAATAAGGTGTGAACTCATTAGAATTGCTGAATCCTAAATACGTGGCTCCATGTATCAGATGTAAACATAGTGCATACAATCCCTCAATGTTTGTTTTTAATGGATTGCAACTATGAATGATTACTGGTAGGGAGAAGTTAAACACAATAGCAATGCAGACTGTCCTACATCCAGTGGGTGTGTCAGTTTAGACTTACAAAGTGTTAGATGTAATTTTATCAAGGTTGGAAATGTTAAGTAAGCAGCACACAATTTACAGGTTTTGTTCATTAACATCCAACCTCCCCTTCATTTGTTGGCAACTGCATATTATGTTATTGCCATTTCATATCTTCACACATTTTAACGACAGTGATATAGAATGGTTTACAAGCTGCATGCCTCAGATTGGTCAGATAAGAGAAGAATGACAAACACACACAGACAGGTAAGACACCTGCATAATTGCAAGCAATTCTCATAAATGGTTGTGTGGTCACTTAGTGCAATACATCCAAATAATGTACAAATAGTTGTATGACTTCATATTAGTGTAGATGATGTTGGAGTTGGTTGTATGCAGAATGATTTCAGTTCCTTGCTCCAAAGGTGTTTGTGTGGCAAAGAGGGCAAAAGCACCCTTACTGTTTTCTGAAGGTTCATTGAAGTGAGAGTTCAAATCCAGACCTATGTAGAAATCTTTAATGTGGTTTGAAGAGGCCATGGTGGATAAAGGCAAATTTAATTTAAAGGATCTTAGAGTGGTATTGGAACTGATGGAAATAGTGCTCAAGAATAATTTTATTCACTTTGAGGGGGAATTTTTTAAACAGGAAAATGGAGTGCCGATGGGTACATGTTGTACTCATAGATATACAAATATAGTATTGGATATATGGGAGAAAAATATATTTTTAATTCTCTCTATAGAAGATGTTGGAGCATGTACAAGTGCTATATGATATATGTATTTTTGGAATGAAACGGAAGACAGATGAAATGAATTCTTAGATTATATAAATACAACTACAGAGTTCCTTAAATTTACGTACATTACTAAAGATTGTGTGAACCTTTTAAATATTATTATTCATAAACTTGAAGATAATGAACAGTTCAAGTGTACAGTATATGGAAAAAAAATAAATTTTGAAATTCATATTTATATATAAGTGCACATCCCTTTCAACAAATAAGAAGCATTCTTAAGGGTCAACTTATTAGACTATTCAGGAAAAAGGAGATTTTGAAACTGGGTGCATTAAATTGAAGGAAATGCTCCTAGAAAGAAAATAAGAAGAAAAAAATGGGAGAAAAAACAGGAATAGTCCTAGTTTAGGTAAATGAATGTCAATTTGAAGTTGAGCACACAAAAATGGTAATAATTATAATTAAAAGATAGAAGAAGAAAATGGTATAAAATATACAGAGGCAATTATAAGAATGTTTAATAGAGATGCTAACGTCATTAAGAACATCATAACTAAAAACTGGGAAACGTTTGCTACTTTTTCCGACCTAGAAGGGATATTTTAACAGCCTTTAAAGTTCACATACAGAAAGAATTGTAACATAAAAAATATGTTAGAAACAGATCAATAGAAAAGGAACATATAGGTGTGAAATGCGCCCAATGTGCCCACCTTAGTAATACAGAATGCATCTATGTACAAAGCAGGGATAGATACATACAATCTAAATGTTATACGAACTATAATAGTAAAAGTGTGATTTATCTGGCACAGTGCAATAAGTGTCCAGCGTTCTGTGGGGAAGACAGAATGGGCACTAAAAAGAAGAAAACATGAACATTTATATGATATTAGAAAGAATGACATTACTAATGTACTTTATAAGCACACAATAAATTGTAAAGAAGATAAATTTATTTTTTGTCTTAAAAGAAGTGTTACAAGATCCAAGAGGGTGACAATGGAAGACAAAACTAGAATTACTGGGAAATTTACTTGCAATTTATTTTAGAAGCCAATAAAATTCCTGGTTTAAATGAAAATATCTCCCTACTCCCTATTTTAAAACTTTGAGCAGCTAGACTTTAATTATACTTTTCAAAAAATGTTAGGAAGTTTTATCTATTTACTATTTATTACGATTATTATTTAGTCATGTTTATACAAAACCTTTTATAGTGATGATGTGTTCTAATTAACTTGTTATGGATGGGTCATATTGTGTATATTAAGATTAGTTATTTAGGTACTGGAAAATCTTTTCTTTATATAACATGTTCATGTTTGGATGGGCCACTAGAGGGCATCATTAGGTTAGTGCTCTTTTAGATAGAGGATACATTTTTTACATATATATTTTTTTCTATTTATGTTACTTTTCAACTCATTTAAATGTTTACATATTTTTCATTTAGGTACATCATTTAATATTTATGAAATAAATGGTTATTTATTATGAGCTTTTTAACAGTAACTTAAGAATCTCCACTTTGGCAGCTCCTTTTGTGCTACACATTTGAAATATTGCAAACAGTTGATTGTTTTATTGTTTAATTAGTTAATGGGTGCCACTACAATATAAAAAGGTTAGAGGAAGAAGAGCTTTATTATATCTGAAGAAGTCCTAAGAGTGGATGAAAAACAGTGATCCTGTTAAGAGTTTTATTTGTTGGTGATTTGTGAATGTAGTGGTGCTTGTATTTTTACTACTAAAGTATTCTTTTTGATTCCTGGACTAGCTTGAAGTACTTTATCCTGATTCCCTCTGCAGTACCTTTTTGTCTTGTTGGTTGGCTGTGACAACCTTTGGCTGGAAGCTTAGGCACTGATTGTTTCTTTGAGGTATTAATATTTCATGTGTACTAACAAACATTTTATACTGTTTATTTCAAAGATTGCTTTGCTTCATTTGAACTACTTTTCCCTTTTATTTATGTTTCAGTTCCCTCTGCTGCAAAGCTGTGTGGCAAAGAGGGATAAGGCAATCTTACTGTGTTCTGAAGATTCACTGGAGTGAGAGTTCAAATCCAGACCTATGTAGAAATATATCATGCTTACTAACATTTTGTAGTGTGTATGTCATAGATTACGTTTCCTCATTTCAACTACTTTTCCCTTTTTTTTTGCTTTTTTTCTATTTCTTCTTTTTTTGTGGGGTGGGGTTGCGAGATGCATGGATTAGCACAAACATGGGAAACGGAGAAAATTAATGTCAGGTTTGGCTGCGCCTCGCTCACTTGTGGGAGGCACGGCAGTGCACAAACTGGACTAGTAGTCCATCCAGGAAGCAGACAGAACACCTACAAACAGGGCATCTGTAAAAGGGCAAAGGTCAAAAACAATAAATTGTTGCACTTTCTGTGTTTCATTGTGCCACTGTACTTAGCAGCATTGCAATGGCTAACAAGATTCCCCAGCAGCTGCAGCCATCGAACACCTCCAGACAGGACTCAGACAGACAGACAAAAAATTAAACCAGATACAGTCAATTAATTCTGTTGTGCACTGCACAAACACGCTAAGTGGCACTGCGTTAACACTGAAGCCTTAAGAATGATTAGAAAATTAGGGAATGTCATATAATGAGTCATGTGGCAGCAGGTGTAAGTGTAGGCCTGGAGTACAGATGGTCCTGGGATCTAGTGCAGGGAGTATCATCCTGTTTTTACTGTTGTGACAGTGCAGTTTACAGTATTGAACTGAAAAACAGACAAGTGTTTCAACATTCTTGTGGCAACAGGTGTAAGCACAGGACTGCCATACTCACACTGATATGAATTATATGTATGATGAGACACCATTATTGTGCTTTCAGATGTATGACTGAGGGTATACTGCCTACTATATTTCTACAAGTATAATTCTGCTCTCTGCACTTGCATGGCTTCACAATTACATAGGACACATACACAACATAACTGGATCTATATCCAATAACCTTGTTAAGTCACACACATACATGTGTAACAGCTCAAACTTTCACCTGTATTTGTGTATGACTCCAGACTATGTTTAAGTAACACTTCTTCTGTGGCAAAGGTGGAAAATCAACACTGTGGAAGAAAATTCTTTGTCCTTATGCCTAGATTTGAATCCCAGTGTAAAAAAATCAAATTTCCTCATGTATAAAGGCAAAAACAAACATATCAGGTCATTATATTTATGCCCCTAGGACATGTCTGCAAAGTTAACTCACCTAACAGTTACCTTCCAATGTCCAATATATATTTCTAGGCTACATCAGTAGACACCTCTCAAACTAAGGCCATGTGTCAGATTAACCTTTCACTTTCAATTATTTAATTTCTCCCTGCTTGGCACTGCTGTGCTGCGCTAAATAGTGCTAAAATGTGGTTGGCATCATTGCTCAGGTTTGCCCACTACCAGTAAATGTGATAACTGGAACTGGTGGGAAAGCAACACTTTACACTGTTGTAGTTTGGCTGGTAGACATGACTGGCATTGGAGAGGAAGGTGCCAAGTTTAAGGCACTGAGGTGGGGTGTCCAGCAGTCCTAGATATTTACTGGACTCTTGGTAAAGCACCACAGCCAAAGGATTTTGCTGGGGACTATTCTGGCTCCCAGTACAAGTCTGAGGCATGGAATGTTTTGGCCCAGGCTATATCCAGTGCCACTGGTATCCAATGCACTGGACAGCAGTATAGGTATTATTTTAATAACCAACGCAGGAGAAAAGGGGATACGCTTAACTGTTGCATGAGTTTGAGACTGAGGAAATCCCACAGCTGTGTAAGTATAAAAATATGAGACTATTTGTAAGTCTTAGAAAGCTAAATAAAGGCAAGACTGGTATGCATAATGTACTTCTGTTCTTTTCTATTCTTTCCCCAGCTCCCACTGAACAGGAGTTCAATTAGCTGGCTCATGTTGCTCAACTGAAGAGACTGAGGGGAGCAAGTGGTATGCATGGAGCAGAAGAGAAGTGTTATTGTAGCTTTAAAAGTTAGAGTGATCCTTTTGGTCTTTTATACAGTTGTATCAAATTGAGAATGCATACAGTTGTATCAAATTGAGAATGCATATCCTAACTGTAAAAGCAAATATGCATGCATTAGTCTGTAGTACAAACCAATTGTAAGAGCCCAATATTAGACTGTAGTCGGAGGATGTGGGTTCAAATACCACAATTCACAACTACAAAATACTATTATTTCTTCAATAATATTTAGCTTAAATTAAAAACTCTATTAGTGGTGCATATTCCCTGCTGTAAACTGTAATCTGTATAATTGGAACATGCATATGTTCAATATATGCACATCTGAAGGATTAGTTTCAGCAATCTGTAGTATAATTTGCATCTGTTAGGATGTATACTTAAATGTAATACTTCTGATAAAAGCATTGTTTAATTGTGTTAATGCACTGTATGTCACATATGATGGTACTAATTTTATCTATTTTTTCTCTTACTCCAACCCTTATTTCTCTCTTTTTTTATTTTCTATTATGTGTTGCCAGAATGTCTCCATGTCATCCATGTGTACTACATCACTAAATGCTACACAGCACAGCAAGGTAGGCCAGTCCCACTGGATCAACCTGCCCCCCTCCACCGGGTCCAGCATGTCTGGGAGCCAACCTGGCAGCACTGCCTCTGCTACCCCTACACTACTTGCTCCCTCAGGTAGTACTGCTCCAGAAACTGGTGCAGTGGCACCTTCCAGGAGCAGTGGCAGAGGTGATGATGTCATCACCCACAGGGGGATGCCAGGGATGGTGCATGGGGATGTGCACCACACCACTGGTTTATGCTTGCACTGGATGAAGAAGCTGCTGTTCCTCATGGTCCATAGGAGGAGAAGATGGCAAGCATTCTAGCCACCAGTGGAGTAAGGGGACAGTGACGACAGTCCAGTGAGTGAGGACTCGATTCTCACTGTCTCCAGGCTTGATGGCCATGAGCCTGCGTTGTCCCTTCCTTCACCCCAATCAGTGTCCCCCAACCTTTTGTGGCCCTAACCATCCCAGTCCCTTGTCTTGTTTGTTTAGTTTGTTTGTATTTGCTTCCTCACCTATCCAACTTATCTGACACAGACATACCTGCGTCCCTTATACAGCAGTCCTGTTATACTGAATTTAAAAAAAATGGGCACCTGTCCTACAAAAAAAAAGTTGTCTCATACATAGCTCTCCATTTTACACATGCATCTTCTTGACACACTTGTTTCTCTCTAATTGGCTACACAGCATGACTGCATTGTTGTCATCCCTCTCTATGGAGATGCAATTACAAATTCAGCTAATATTCTGCACATATGATCAGGTTTTACTGTTGAAGGAATAGATAGCTATGGTTCTTTCCTACCTCCCTCCTGCACATTCCTGTATTGCTTTCCCTTTGTTCATCCCCCATGCTTGCTTCCCATTTCACCACTTTCATATCTACCCCATTTGAACACCTATAATCTGGCCAAAAATAGAATCACATGCAACACAAATAAGTAGCAGAAAAAGCAATGGATCCCTTCACTTTTTGGCCTCTTATGATTGCGCTGAGTTCGCATTGTGCAGCAATGGCAAGCGATGGTGAGTGGACTACAATGCTGTGGTTATCTCCACACAATCTCACTTAACCCTGCTGTGCTATGCCAACAAGCAGCAGCACACCTACTATACAGAATTAATGTAATGGCATTATCACCATTTATTTAAAAGTATTAGATCCACCTGGATTTGAACCCAGTATCATCTGGGTTCAAAAAGGAACATGTCAATGCATTTATTTCTGCTACCACAGAATCAGTTGGGCAGCAGATGTCTTTCACAGACTCAGTGCTAACTCTCAGATTTTAGCAATGCGGCTCCCATTTGGGCTCTGCTTAACTATGCGCAAACATGGAAAGTATCTCTCTTGCACAAACACTTAGCCAACTGTCACACAAACCTACTACTCACTGTGCTATGGAAAAACAAATATTATGTTTTACTGCTATTTACTGTCCATTTCCTGTCTATGACATGAAATTACACGTTAAAACATAACCTGAAGGCCCATTTAACAATTTGTCACATGTTTACAATACAGCCACATGTTGCCTCCCCCAAGCACTGCAAACTTGGTATCTCAGTACTTTTTTCACACATATATCACCTACAGTACAGAAATTGATATGAAATGTGTGATATGTAATGCACATCAATACTTAACATGCAACACTAGAACTACTGACCAAGAAGCGTAAAAAGCCTTATCTGCAAGGCTAGGGAAGGGATCAGCATGGACCTTATTCACAAGGACATAAGTGACCTTTGACACACTTGGCCTGACCCATTTTGGTTTTGTCAAGGGTAGATCTTGCTTATTAAACTTAGTGGATTTCTTTGATACTGACCCCAAAGACCTGGATGAGGGATATTAGGACATACTGTCTATGTTGAGTTATCCAAGGCCTTTGACACTATCGCCCATTGAGATATCATATAGAAAATCACCCATCTGGGGATTAACCCACTGGGTGGCAGTGAAGAGTTACCAAATAGCTGGGTAACTACAGCAGAGCTAGTAAGAGAGATGGCTAGAAAGGTGCTTGGTGTGACATCTGGAAAGAGGAAGGAGGACAAGGAGACCTAGTGGTGGAACGAAGAAGTACAGGAGAGTATACAGAGAAAGAGGTTGGTGAAGAAGAAGTGGGATTGTCAAAGAGATGAAAAAAGTAGACAAGAGTATAAGGAGATGAGGTGCATGGCAAAGAGAGAGGTGGCTAAGGATAAGGCGTATGAAGAGCTGTATAAAAGGCTGGACACTAAGGAGGGAGAAAAGGACCTGTACCGATTGGCTAGACAGAGGGACCAAGCTAGTAAATATGTGCAGCAGGTAAGGGTGATAAAGGATAATGAGGGAAACATACTCACAAGTGAGGAGAGTGTGTTGAGCAGATGGAAAGAGTACTTTGAGGGGCTGATGAATGAAGAGAATGAGAGGGAGAGAAGGTTGGATGATGTGCGGATAGTGAATCATGAAGTGCAGTGGATTAGTAAGGAGGAAGTAAGGATAGCTATGAAGAGGATGAAGAACAGAAAGGCTGTTGGTCCAGATGACATACCTGTGGAAGCATGGAGGTGTTTAGGTGAAATGGCAGTGGAGTTTTTAACTAGATTGTTTAATGAAATCTTGGAAAGTGAGAGGATGACTGAGGAATGGAGAAAACGTGTTTTGGTACCGATTTTTAAGAATAAGGGTGATGTGCAGAGCTGTAGTAACTACAGAGGGATTAAAGTGATCAGTCACAGCATGAAGTTATGGGAAAGAGTAGTGGAAGCTAGGTTAAGAAGCGAGGTGATGATTAGTGATCAGCAGTATGGTTTCATGTCAGGAAAGAGCACTACAGATGCATTGTTTGCTCTGACAGTGTTGATGGAGAAGTACAGAGAAGGTCAGAAGGAGTTGCATTGTGCCTTTGTGGATTTAGCGAAAGCTTATGACAGGGTGCCTAGAGAAGAGTTATGGTATCGTATGAGGAAGTCGGGAGTGTCAGAGAAGTATGTAAGAGTGGTACAGGATATGTACGAGGGTAGTGTGACAGTGATGAGGTCTGCGGTGGGAGTGACGGATGCGTTTAAAGTGGAGGTGGGATTACATCAAGGATCAGCTCTCAGCCCTTTCTTATTTGCAATGGTGATGGACAGGTTGACAGACAAGATCAGACAGGAGTCCCCGTGGACTATGATGTTTGCAGATGACATTGTGATCTGCAGTGAGAGTACGGAACAGGTGGAGGAGGCCCTGGAGAGGTGGAGATATGCTCTAGAGAGAAGAGGAATGAAGGTCAGCAGGACTAAGACAGAATATATGTGTGTGAATGAGAGGGAGGATAGAGGAATGGTGAGGATGCAGGGAGTAGAGGTGGCAAAGGTGGATGAGTTTAAGTACTTGGGATCAACAGTTCAGAGTAATGGTGAGTGTGGAAGAGAGTTGAAGAAGAGAGTACAGGCAGGATGGAGTGGGTGGAGAAGAGTGTCAGGAGTGATTTGTGACAGACGAGTACCAGTAAGAGTGAAAGGGAAGGTCTACAAGAGGGTAGTGAGACCAGCTATGTTATATGGGTTGGAGACAGTGTTATTGACAAAAAGGCAGGTGTCAGAACTTGACGTGGCAGAGTTGAAAATGTTAAGTTTGCACTGGGTGTGCTGAGGGTGGACAGGATTAGGAATAAGTATATTTGAGGGTCAGCCCATGTTGGAAGGTTTGGAGATAAAGCCAGAGAGGCAAGATTACGTTGGTTTGGACATATGCTGAGGAGGGATGCAGAGTATATTGGGAAAAAGATGCTAAGGATGAAGCTGCCAGGTAACAGGAAAAGAGGAAGGCCTAAGATAAGGTTTATGGATGTGATGAGAGGACATGCAGGTGGTTGGTGTGACAGAGCAAGATGCAGAGGACAGGAAGAAATGGAAACAGTTGATCTGCTGTGGTGACCCCTAACGGGAGCAGCCGAAAGAAGAAGAAAATTACTAGATGGATAGCCAACTGGCTCACTGACAGAACACACTGTCAAAGTTGGGGACTGCACCTCCATCACTAGAGCACGTACCAATGGAATACCAGAAGGATCTGTGCTGGGCCCTCAACTGTTTGGAAACTATTTCTCTGAAGTCCAGGCAAAGGTAGAAGGCCTGTGGCTTACCAAGTCTGCAGATGACTGTTAACTGGACGCAGTCATATACAGTCCCCCAACTATGTTAACATATTGCAGAAGGGGCTGACACAGATAAATGATTGGTGCCAAACTTGTGGACTGAGTCTTAAAGCAAAAAAAAAAAGCCTCATTGTCCCCTTTGCCAATGAAGTACCGCTGCTAATTATGATATACATAGCACCCCTCTAAACTCAAACACAGTGTTGTCAGAGTTGGGAACACATGTTAATAGCAACTTCAATCACTGTGTGTCCATAGTGGAAAGACACACATTCTATATTGCGCACCATATAAACAAGGCCATCGCATCCAAGACCAGGGAGGTCATAGCTCTGATGTACTCTACCCTTACCAGATGACTAATTGAGTACAATGCTCCCTTCTGTCTGTACCTCACCAGACACTTGTAGCAACTGGAGAAACACAGAGGTTTGTGACTGTGAGAATGCAGGGCCTCCAAAACATGACATACATGGAAAGACTGAAAGACCTGTCACTGTACTCTGTATCATGTAGACTGCTGAGAGGTGACCTATTCCTGGCCTACAGAGCAATCTCAGACCCTGTCCTACAGGAAGTGCTGTGCATCTGCAAATCAAATGGGACAAGAATAACTTGCTCCAGGGATCTTAAGCTAGCCTGTGACATAAACATAACATGCTGGGAAGACAGACATATCTCCCAGCGATTGACACTCCTCTAACAGGATCCCACTACATGTGAGGCAGTGCTCTTCAATGACCCTATTCAAGTGCAACCTTGACAACTGGATGGATGATTGTAAATTCACCACTGGGCTGGCACCTATATTCCTCATGGACAGGGCCATTCGGTGCTGATCACAAAATCACTCTGCTAAGAATGACCATCTAACTATCTAACAATAGAGATACTTGCATTTTTACATAGCTAGGCTTGTAAATGCCCTAGGGCTATTATGCTAGTAACCTTCTACGAACCTATGCAGGCCTCACAACCTCTCCTATCCAACATGCCCTGTGCCCTGCTAATGTCATCAACTATAAGTTGACCTGCAGCCTTTTAAAAGTCAGACTTGTGCCATGGCACTTGCGTAAAGTACTGAGTTCTGTAGCCTGTGTACTTAGGTAGGGGTTCTGTTCCCACTGCAGTCAACTCTGTGTGTGTGTGTGTGTGTGTGTGTTGTCACGTGTCTCTTGTATTTAGATGACACACAAAGGCACTGTGATGGGTTCAAGTTGTTTATTGTACATAAACACATCAGGAGCTGTAACTGGAACATATACTTAAGCTAAGTGACTAACTCATTATTTCAAACACACTTGCATGTGCATCTCCATTCATACCTGCATTCACTTTGACTACACAAAATGGCACTGATTTTGCACATGCTCAGCAACTTATATGCAAGTGCTATCTAGCTATAGTGGCTGACTAGGTAAAATACACACAATGATCTACATCCTCCCTCTTTGATTTGTTCAAAGTGTAATAGGAGAACAATACATTTTACCAGCTAGATATCACATCAACATTTAACAAGAAATGAATTCAAGTCCAAGTCTCTGTGTATCTTGGAATAGGTCTGGAAATTCTACCCGATTTGGTCTCATAAAAACTTTGACTGGGTTTAGCAACAGGGACAGTCTCTGGTGATTCTTTTACAGTTGGAACTTCAGGGATTACATCAGGATTAATTGAAGAAGATGGACTATCCTCTGGAAGTTGAACAAGTGTAGAGTTACTCTGAGAAATACAGTCTCTGATCCAGGCAATCTGCTGCATCACAGGTTCGGAGACTGGTAATATGTGTCTTTGTTTCCTCCTGAAATCCATTCCATCAGATTGTAAGCTGTAAGATATTGGTTCTTCACAAATATTTTTGACAATTCCCACTTAGTCATATCCTTTAGATGTTTGCATTCTCATGACCTCGCCTTGTCTTAATGGTCTGAGCGGTATGCTGGATTTATCGTAGTACAACTTTTGTAACTGGCGTTTTTTTTTAAAAGCTGAGCCTTGACTATTCTGTTGTTCTTTGCATTTGCAACCAATAATTGCTTACTGATCGGAAAAGTTGTTCTAATCTGTCTGGACATGTACAATGGTTGCATGTATGTTGTGCTCACCCTAAACTACTTTGTTGAAGCACTTTTTTAATTTAATTACAGCATTCAGTCTTAGGTACACACCTGCCATCAATTAAAAGAGACTAATAACCCCAAATAAAGTTTGAAAAAAATGCCTTTTCTTTTACATGGAAAACATTCAGAGTAACACTTCTCGTGATCACCAAAGAACACCATCACCACAGTGAGCATGGGTAGTGCAGTATCATACTTTGGGGTTGCTTTTCTCTTCAGCTGGAACTGGGGGCTGGGGTGGGGGGGGGAATGACAGTAGCAACCAACCACTTACTCCCTTTTAGCCCAACAGGCATCTGGCATCTGCTAGAAAGCTGAAGATGAAGTGGAATTTCACCTTTCAACATGACACTGACCCCAAACATACATCCAAATCAACAAAATAATGGCTTCACTAGAAGAAAATTAAAGTTTTGGAATGGCCCAGCCAGAGCCCAGACCTAAATTCAATAAAAATCTGTGGGGTGACCTGAAGGGGCTGTGCATAAGAGATGCCCTCACAATCTGACAGATTTGGAGTGCTCCTGCAAGGAAGAGTGGGCAAATATTGCCAAGTCAAGATGTGCCATGTTGATAGACTCCTACCCAAAAAGACTGAATGCTGTAATTAAATTAAAAGGTGCTTCAACAAAGTATTAGTTTAAGGGTGTGCACACTTATGAAATCTGCTTATTGTACATTTTTTAGTTTTTATATTTTTTCCCCTAACGGATTTGTTTGTTTTTCAGTTGAATTGTACAGGTTATAGGTCACATTAAAGGAGGGGAAAAGTTTTGAAATGATTTATTGTGGTCTCATTTTTTTATAGCACAAAAAACTGGCAATTTAATAGGGATGTGTAAACTTTTTATATCCACTGTACTTTGCAGTTTGAACTGCACGCTCAGCTAATCCATTAGACTGTGGATACTCAGGACAACTAGTAACATGGACAAAAATCCCAAGACTAAGCAAAATTCTTAAATTGCTAACTGTGCACCATCGTCAGATACAACTTTGTGCAGACTACCATCAACAGAAAAATGTTTCTTCAGTTTCGTAATGACAGTACTGGATATTAAGTTAGGAAGAAGGTCAATTTCAAACCAATTCGCATAACATTCTACTAACACGAAGTAATGTTGACCATTCCATTCGAAAATATCAGTAGCAACTGTCGACCATGGTAGTTCAGGAATCTGGTTTAAGTGAAGTGGTTCTTTTTTGCTGGTTTGATTTAGTACTGTTGCAGGTAGAACATGCTAGAGTTTCCTTTGATATGTCTTTTGACATAGAAGACCAAAATACTGTGCCTCTTGCCCTTCTTTAGGTTGAATCAGTAGCTGGGTGACCACGATGCAAATTTTTGATATATTCCTATTGTAATGCTATAGGAATTACTACTTTAGGACCTTTCATGATGATTCCATCTGCCATCATGATGAGCTCATCTCTGCAGGAAAAATACGTCTGTATGTCAAGTGGTAAACTAGTTTGTAGTGCTGGCCATCGACTGATAAAATGTTTCAGTTTCTGAAGAACGGATTCTGAAGTTGTATGCTTTCTAAGTTCATCAAGTTGTGATGAAAAAAAAATTCTGACTTCCATGACTTCAAAGTCTGCTTTCTCATTGTCATGCTGTTCTGTTTGTCTGGACACTCTTGACAAAGGATCAGCAAGATATAGAAATTCGCCTTTTGTATAGACCTTACTGAAATTGTACTTTTGCAATTTTAACATCATACGTTGCAAGTGTGCTGGGGCTGTATGTATTGGTGATTAGTCTCTGTTTGAACAGGTTTGCCATACATATAATCATGGAACTTCGAACATGTGAACACTACTGCCAAAAGCTCTTTTTTCAATTTGTGCATACTGCATTTCAGTGTGGGTTAAATTCCTGGATGTACAGACTACTGGTATGTCTTCTTGAAGACATGCTGCACCAAGGCCATACACTGAAGTATCACACAAAAGAATTACAGGTTTGTGAACATCAGAATATCTCAATGCAGGTGGACTGGCGATTTTCTTTTTCAGAACATTAGATGCTTTTTGGTGGTGTTCCAACCATGACCAGTTTATATTTTTGCATGTCAGCTCATGTAACGGTGCTGAAAACTCACTCAGGTCTGGGATGAACTTTCGTAAATAGTTGACCATACCAAGAAAACGTTGTAAAGATCTGACATTTTCTGGAACTGGCATCTCAAGAATTGCTGCTTTAGATGGATCTAGTTGTTAGCCAGGACTGGTAAACAAATGACCCACATAAGTAACTTCTTTCAGTTTAAATTTACATTTCTGAGGATTCAGTTGAAGAATGACTTTACGAGCAAAGTTTAGAACTTTTTTGAGGTTTATATCATGTTCGACTTCACCACTGCCCCCTAGAATAATATTGTCTACTATAATAGAACATGGATATCCTGAAAGAATTTGTTCCATCGCATGTTGAAATACTTCATTGGCAGAATTTATCCCAAATGGCATTCTCAAAAATCTGTATCTACCAAATGGTGTACTGAAAATGGTTAACAATGAAGATTTGTGATTCAGTGAAATTTGCCAAAATGAACTTTTTGCATCTGAGACAGAAAAAACAGTGGCATTTGGCATGAGAGTGGCTACTACTTCTACTTTGCACATTGGAAGATGAGGACATTTAAGCAATTTAAGTCTCTCAGCTGAATACATATTCAAATATCATCTGAGCTTTTCTTATGAGCTATGACCACGGAGGATACCCATTCAGTCAGTACTTTTACTGGAGTAAGAACACCTAAATTCACCATTTTGTCAATCTCTGCTTTTACTTAGCCCTGCATTGCTACTGGAACTGTCCTTGCTGGTTTGACAACTGGGCTTACTTCACAGTTTAACTTCATGGAATACGTAACTGGAAGCCAAGCACTTCTGTGAAAATATCAGAATATTCACTAAAAATATTCTGTGTAAAACTATCACTGTTGTTCAGACATATATGGTGGACCTCCTTATTAAATGAAATCAGTCCCATTCCCAAACCGAACTGTGTTTGAGGCCTAACAATGACTACACATGTCTTTTTGACTACATAAAACTGCAAGTCATAGTTTTTCCCAGCAGAATGGCATGTGAGAACTACAGCACCTTCAGTTTGATTCTCTTCACCACCATAAGCAACCAGTTTTGCACACTTTGCTGAATCAAGTTTCTCACTAGCTCTTACTCTGACAAACATTTGTGCTGATGTAACATTGCACTTGGATCCAGTGTCTACTTTAAGCTCTACAGGTTTTCCATTAATCCAAACAGTACAAAGTATTTCACTCTTTGCTGCCAGCTGATACTCTACTGTGTTACCTGTTTCATTAATCACAGAGACACCATCAACATAGAATGTTTGCTCACAGCTCTCTATCTGATCTACTTGATTCTTCAGATGTTCTCTTTTAATTATATGTGCCATTTTAGACTTGCAAAGCCTTTTGAAATGATTCCACTTTTTACATTTATGACACTGCTGACCAAAAGCTAAGCACTCTTCTCATTTAGGTTCATGATTGCCTCCACAATTATGACAGCTAATAATAAGGTTGGATGTTGTGACCTCATTTGGTTTATATTTCTTTTTCACCCTAGCTTTACATTGTACACTATCAATATTTGCACGGGCAGACATGCATGCACATTTTTCTCATTCATAAGCATATTCGTATGCTTTTCTGTAAGCTCATATATTTGACAAATCTTAATGGCTTGTCTTTTATCAACTCATGTCGTAAATCAACAAATCTGCACATTTTTACTTTATTTCTTAAGTCGGTAATATATGCTGCGATAGTTTCACCAGACTTTTGATTTCTTGTGTAAAACATGTGGCTTTATGTGGTAATATTCATTTGAGGATTACACATTTCTCTAAATTTACATTTTACACACTCATGGTCTTCCTGTGTTTCAGCCTGTATCAAAATATGGTGGTTCTCCCCCTCCGCTGCACACACGGCAGGTGCATACACAAATGAACATTCCCTTTCAATGGCTTCTGAGCCAGCTAACTTAAGAAGTATGAATGCCTTTGTACGTGTGTCTTTATCAGAAAATGCAGCCTTTTGAAAATATCATATTCTTGCTCAAACACTTGCCTATTCTCAGCAATATTATCATCAAACCACTAGTGGTCCAGGTCTACAAAATCCCTTTGCCATAACAACAAAATACATTTAAATATAAGCATAGACCAGGTACTCGTAATTATGCTCAAATGCACAACAATCTCTTTGAAAGGGCTTCACTTTAATACTGCAAACACTTTGGATACTTAGAACATTTTCAGTTAATGCAAAAAAGTAGTACATTGGGAAAAATGTGGTCATTTTAGCCTTTTCATACATCTTAATACTTCAGCAATTATTTCAAGCACTTTTGTATCTATTTTGAATACTTTTATCAGTATGTCGCAATTTCAGACATTTTGCTTATCTCGGCAAGGGAAACAATGTGGTCGTTTTAGCCTTTTTGTACATCTTAATACTTCAGAAATTATTTCAAACACTTTTGTATCTATTTCGAATACTTTTATCAATATATCACAATTTCAGACATTTTATTTATCTCAGTAATTATTTCAAACATTCTGAATGCATCGCCACTAATCCAGTGACTGAAAAATCATTTAAATGAGTTTAAAGTACCTTTGAACAATCAATGACCTGTTTGCAAGTTGGCTCCTGTATATTGCTCCACTTCTAAGAGCATGCCTCATGGTTTGTGAGTTGCTTCAGTTTCTAATCCTATTCTGACACCATATCACATATTTTTTGTATTCAAATGAGACACTGAGGCACTGTGATGGGTTCAAGTTGTTTAGTACATAAACACATCGGGAGCTGTAACTGGAACATATACCTAAGCTAACTGACTCATTACTTCATACACCCTCACATGTGCATCTCCATTCATGCCTGCATTCATTCTGACTGACTATACAAAATGGCACTGATCTTGCACATACTCAGTAACTTATATGCACATGGTACCTACCTACAGTGGATGACTAAGTGCAATACACACAATGATCTACATGTGTGTCTAGCCAGAAGAGCAGAAGTGTGCATCCTACAGTTACCACTCCTATCCCAAGGATTGACAAGTATTTTGATACTTGCACATGCCTACACATCCATTTCATGCAGACCTCCCAACATCTTCTCTCCAACATGCTCTGCTGATGTCATCCACTATAAGTTATCCTGCAGTCTTGTCAAATAATGACTTGTGGTATGGCTCTTTTGTAAAGTACTGAGTTCTGTAGTATGTGTACTTAGAGAGCTAGGGGTTCTCTTCTTCTCTCTGCAGTCAGGTGTGTGTCCTTGTGCACTTGGTTGACATTACAGAAAGCCTTTTATACCAGCATGTGTGACACTGTTATTACCTTATTCTCCTCAACAGACCCTGCTGATGTCATCATCTATAAAGGGTTGTCTGAGACGCTCTGAGTCAGACTTGAGCTGTGGTGCTTGTGTAAAGTACTGAGTTCAGACTTGATTTCTGGTACTGTACTTTGATAGGTAGGGGTTCTAGTCTCATTGCAGTCAAATTGGGTGTGTGTGCACTTGCTTGATATTGCTGAGAGTCTTTTACACCATCATGTTGGACACCGTTATTAACATATTCTCCTTAGCAGACACTGCTGATGTAATCATCTATAAAGTGATGTCTGAGAGACTCTGAGTCACACTTGAGCTGTGGCACTTGCCTTAAATGCAGAGTTATGCAGTCTGTGTACTTACATAGGCAGGGGTTCTATTCTCACTGACAGAGACTGGGCGGGTGGATATGTGTGTCTGTGCTCTTGCTTGACATTACAGACAGCCTTTTACACCAGCATGTGGGACACTGTTATTGACATATTCTCCTCAACAGACAATGCTAGTGTCATTAGCTATATCTGATTTGTGGATGTGCACTATTCACTCAAGGGCAGGGTCAGAGACTGGCCTGGAGGATAGGCAGAAGTCATCTCATCCTATACAATACAGATTACAGTGACATGGCTTTCATTGTATCCACATACATCATGGCATGGTTTTTAGACCCTGTATCTTCTTGGTGAGAAACTCCTGTAGTCTCTCCAGCTGTTGCATGTATCTGGTGAGGTACATGCAAAAGACAGCATTATATTCTATTAGTATTCTGATGAGGTTTGAGTACAGTGGTGTAATAATTCCTAAGATCTGAATACGATGGCATGACTTATGATGTGCGTAACACAGGCTTTCAATAACACTGTAGACACTTGGTGGTTGAAGTTCAGAATGCTATCTACATGTGCTCCAAGTGCTTCCCTCACTGGGTTTCAGCATAGCAGCACTGTTGTCAATGCTGTAATTAGCATGGAATTATACTTTTCAGAAGGAGAACATAAAGATGCATTTTTGCATTAATTTGTAGACTGTGTGGATTTGTCAGCAATCATTTGTCTGTGTTAGCCCCTCCTGTTGTATGTTATCGTCATAGGTGGATGCAATGATGTCATCCATTATGCAAAAATCAGCAAATTCAGTAAACCAAAGGCCATATTCTTTAGCCTGAACAGTCAAGAATGAGATTCCAAAAAGTAAAGTGTCAAGCACAGATCCCTGAGGTATGACAATGGTGACAGCTGTGCTGGTACAGGTTGATTCACCAACTTTCACAGTATGTGTTCTGTCAGTGAACCAATCGGTTACCCATCTAGTGATGTAAGGGTTAATCCCTAGCTAGGAGAGTTTCTCAATGATACCTGCATGGGGGAATGTGTCCAAACCCTAGGCCAGATTAGGATAGGCAGTATGCACTGTCTTACCTTCATCCAAGCCTATCAAACAGAACAATGGGCTGTGACAACATCACAGATCTCATATTGCGTGACTCAGCACATACTCCTTCCTGACACAATTGAATACACACACAGTCTGTGTTCCTGTACAGGGTGTACATCAACATGAATTCATCTAAGTTGGGAGGGGGGCACCCAATGCATGCATGTATAGACACATGCTGACTATCCCCATCTGCGAGATAAACTAACATGTCATTATGGACCTTTTCTAAATGAAGACTAGTAATAACCTCGCTATGTACAACAGAGGTGTGTGAGTTGTTAATTCTACATCATGTCTGTTACATCTGTTAGATGTCCTCAAAGAGGTCATCGTGGACATGCATGATGACACCACCAGTCTTTTGAACTTGACAAGCTCAAGGTATTTGACACAAATCCACAATGAGGTATTCACTCAACACTACCAGAGATGTGGCAATAAACACCAAGGCAGAAGACCAATGTATAACATATGTTGCATGTAAATATGTTGAAATATGTGAAGTGACCAATATCTCAGGTCCAGTGATCAGGTTTGTACAAGAGTGGTGCCTGCTAGGCCTTTTCCTGTCCATTATTTAAGTCACAGACATCATGAATGACATACACATCCTGTGTCCAAACAGCTGTCTGAAGGACTAAAGATTGTGGGCAATCATCGACTCCAGCTGTGATATTAGTATAATACAGTTAGTATCAACACACACCAAAGATTGCTGCCACAGCCATGACAACACCTGCAATAACACAAAAAGATGGGGGGATTTGTTATGTCAGATAAAGAAACACACAACACAAGAATAATGTAGACATCACACCCTATAATCACATCAATAGGTATGTAGCCTGTGTCCTGGGGTAGATGGTATGTGAAACGTCCACCAGCATGTGGCCACAGTGCTGACTACACCCTTGTATGTAACACAACTACTGAGTACGTGAAGAACATCCACATCACAGGCCATAATACCTCCATAGTTCAGTGCCTTCATCACACACCAATGCACCCTTCTTCATGTACCCCCCTACACATCGTCCAGTGATGTGTAAATAAAGTGTACCACCTTTTCCACAGTGAACTATCACACATCGTACTGGCCATACCTAGGTATTCTGTTTGTGCCATAAACATTACTGTCTGATGGTGTGGAACCTCTATCAAGTTGTTACACCAGATGCATGTGTGCTACCTGTTCTGGTGATGCACACAGTACGTACATAGGTGTTTGACAACATTAATGGCATGGGTATCATTCGTGACAGTGTGGATTGTGCTCTCTCTCTCTCTCTCTGTATATGGCATGGGTATCATTCGTGACAGTGTGGATTGTGCTCTCTCTGTATATATATATATATATATATATATATATATATATATATATATATATATATACATATATATACATATATATATATATATACACACACACACACACACACACACACACACACACAACATATATATCTATCTATATATCTATATGTCATGCACACCAATCAACTACAAAAAAAGTTGTCAATTGCTGAGAGTAGGGTAAAACACTTTAAATTCTTTAATAGTCCACAAACAAACAGTATAGGTAAGTGCTTTTGCAGTTGCCTGCTTCCTCAGACCATAATACAAAGACAATTAATCAAGATACATTTATACATTACTACAGCCAATGATACCAGTTTAGTTAATTAAAAAATGTAGCAAAACGAACGATACAGTCCACTGAAAAAGATTTTAATTGTGTTAGCGCTTTCATGCACAATACTACGTGCACTTCTTCAGACACATACACTTGTAAAAACATATATTTTATAAGTGAACATAAACACGTCTGTTCCATAAAATGCTTACTTAAACTGAAAGCTTTGGAATGCTAATTATTTTTATTAAATGTGATTTTGTGATGTAGTTTAAATATATACACACATATATATATATATATATAAATATTCTTTTGGCTACTAACGGTAGTCAATCCAGGTCAGGAATTTTATCTTACTATATAAACTGTTTCCATCAGGAAGACAGCTGTCTTTTTAAATCATAATTTTGTGACTTAATTGACATTAATTATGTTTTAATTGTTCACTTATAAAATATATGTTTTTACAAGTGTATGTGTCTGAAGAAGTGCACGTAGTATTGTGCATGAAAGCGCTAACACAATTAAAATCTTTTTCAGTGGACTGTATCGTTCGTTTTGCTACATTTTTTGATTTTATTCAGTTTGTTCTGTAGTATTTTGGTTTTTATAGTTTAGTTAATTAGGCAAATTCCTTTTCCTAAGAACATGTTTTAAAGAGATGGCACTGTTCAGACCTGGAGGGGCATATGCTTTAAAATCAATTATCCACCTGAGTTCCACACATTCTGTTTCATTACTCACGTCACCTTCTCTTAAATTTTCTAAGATTTTTTGTAGCACTAAGAATTTAAAGATATGGTTGTCTCCTGCTTCTAAGACATGCTTTGCCAGTGCATTAGTCAGTTTCTTATTACGTATATCATTAAGATGTTCCAGTACCCTCTCCTTCAACATACGATTAGTTTTTCCAACATAGAAACATTCACATAGTTTACATTTAGCCATATATACTATGTTTCTAGTGGAACAATCTGCATAGAATGAGAGTTCTATAGGCTCCTTAGAAAGGAGATGCATCACCATACAAACTGGCCAAATACTAGGGCAGGCTTTGCAAGCTCTACATGCATGAGTTCCCCTGCGTTGTGATACAAGATGTTCCTTGCGTCTGTTCCACTTGTAACAAAGTCACTGCTTAAGGTTTTTACAGTTTTTAAAACTAAACCTAGGGGTAGAGTCTATTACCATGCTTATTTTAGGATCTACTAACAAGATGGGCCAGTTTCTTTTCACTACCTCACAAACTCTACTAACCCCTGCTGAATAAGTCAGACACATCCTATTCTTTACCTTCATACTAGATGTTATCCCTCTCCCTTCTTCAATGGAAGTTTGTTCTGAATAATATGGTCTAGTTTTTGTTCTATCCAGTTTATAAACCTCTTCCATACCCTTTTTTATTTCCTCACCTTTATAACCCCTATCCATATGTAAGTCCATTCAAAGCTTCCCTTAGGGGTTCTGCATCTGTATGCAGTCTCCTACACCTTAGTACCTGATTCTTAACTACATTTCTAGTAGTATGACTGGGATGCATACTAGTACAATGTAGTATACTATTTTTCCTACATTCCTTCCTATACTGCTTGGTGGAAAGATTACCTAACATGTTTTTGGTAATCAACACATCTAGAAAACTAATTTCATCTTCAGAATAATGCAGGGTAAAGAACAAATAATGGTGCTACTCTCCTAGAACTCTACAAATTCTTTCAATTCCAGTAATTCACCATGCCAGATGAAAAAAATATCATCCACAAAGTGTTTATAGAAGGTGACGTTCTCCTTGAAACTATTTCCTTTTCCCAGTTTGCAAGAACCAAATTTGCGTATGTGTTGGCACATGATGTGCCCATAGCAACACCTACAATCTGAAGGAAATATTCATGTTCAAAGAGAAAAACATTATTTTCTAGAATCATGTCTAACAGAGTGCAGATCATATTTACCTTTGTATTACTATACCTAGTTTCTCGTACAAGAAGTTGCTTCACATTCTCAACCCCTTCTTCATTAGGAATGACCGTGAACAGAGAATTGACATCTAGGGTTACAAAAAATGCTTTTTTAATCGCTTCCTCATTTCTATGCCTTGCCCAAATGAACAGATGTTTTAAAAACTGCTTACGATCTCTCAACACTGTTTCTATTTTATCCAGAACCCATCAAAGTAGTTTCTCTGCATATATGGACATTGGCTCAGTGAGCCAACCTCTGCCGGATACTATGGGTCTGAAGGGTGGGTGTCTAGGATCTTTGTGCACTTTAGGCAAACCATATATCACAGGTATGGTTGGGTGCTCAACAGAGAAGTATGTGTACAATGAATAATCTATTAAATCTGTCATCAGCATATCATACAGGTAGAAATTCAACCTATCTATAATGCCATTCACCTGATATTTCTGTAGAACTGCATACACTTTTCTATCATGAAGCATGTCATACATTCTTTCCATATAAACCTGTTTATCTAAAACCACTATGCCACCTCCTTTGTCTGGCGGTCTTATAATCAAGTGCTCGTCTCTCACTAATGAATTTAAGGCTTCATATTCCTTACAAGACAAGTTAAAAAAAAAGATTTACTACCTCCACTAAAATCTTTCCTTAATTCATCTTCACATAAATTAATAAAAGCCTCCATTGCTGGTGAATTGTCTGGTATAAAAGTACTGGGTTTCTTAAAAACATTGCCATCATTGGAAGCACTATGTTCATCCATAAAAACTGTTTTTAACATCACATTTCTCACAAACATTTTTAATACTAAAATTGTTTCCACTAAATCAAGTTTAGTAGCATGTATAAATGACAGACCTTTATTTAGCACTATCATTTGTTCTCGTGTCAGTTCAGTGGAAGGCAGATTAAAAATTAGATTAGTTATCTTCGATTGCGTGTCTGTGGGCCCGATGCACTTGGACCTTTCACCATAAGTGGAGGATCTGCTCTCGATCTCAATTCTCTATTGCAACCGCGTGACCTTCCTATTCTCTTTTCTTGTCTTATAGGCAGGGCTTTCTCCAAAAAAGCCAAAGACAACCTATCATTTGAGGCAGTCACTATACTTTGCTTGGTCAGCACTTTTGGTCTTACTACTTGATTGTTAGATTCTTTCATAAGACCACTTAATAACACTACATCTTTATCAGAACTATAATCATCAGTCATTAACCTCCCCTTCTATTATATTATTGGGGATAGCCATCATGTTTAAAGATGTAGTAGCTGTGCCAGTATTACCAGCAACTATACCATCTTGTGCAACGTCTGCTTGTGAATCAGTATCAACGTGCACTCCTTCCACCCTACAAGCACAAACAACAGTACTTATATTTTTTTGAACCATATCCACACCAACTGTTGCAATATTCCCCTTGTCAATAGCTCCCACTCGTACATTGGCTTGTCCTACATCTTTGAGACACTTGTTCAAGATATTTATTTCTTCTGCTGGTTTCTGAGCTATGGTGACACTACCATTTACAGAATGCTCCTTCTGTGTATCAAACTGTTTTCGCATAGCAGTTTCCACTCTCATTCTATGCAGATTGTTCCACTAGAAACATAGTATATATGGCTAAATGTAAACTAGGTGAATGTTTCTATGTTGGAAAAACGAATCGTATGTTGAAGGAGAGGGTACTGGAACATCTTAATGATATTCGTAATAAGAAACTGACTAATGCACTGGCAAAGCATGTCTTAGAAGCAGGAGACAACCATAGTTTTAAATTCTTAGTGCTACAAAAAATCTTAGAAAATTTAAGAGAAGGTGACGTGAGTAATGAAACAGAATGTGTGGAACTCGGGTGGATAATTGATTTTAAAGCATATGCCCCTCCAGGTCTGAACAGTGCCATCTCTTTAAAACATGTTCTTAGGAAAAGGAATTTGCTTCATTAACTAAATTGGTATCATTGGCTATAGTAATGTATAAATGCATCTTGATTAATTGTCTTTGTATTAAGGTCTGAGGAAGCAGGCAACTTCGAAAGGGCTTACCGATACTGTTTGTTTGTGGACTATTAAAGAATTTAAAGTGTTTTACCCTACTCTCAGCACTTGACAACTTTTTTGCTGCAGCATATACTTGTTTTTGGTTTGTCTGATACCAGTGGCAGTCTATATTTTTTACACCAGTCAACTAGCCTGTACTGATTGTATTGATCATAATGTTGCATACAAGTATAGCAGTGTCCTTCCTAAAACCTCCAGCAGATGTGAAAGTGCCAGAACAGTGTGTGTGATTACCAGCATGGAGGGTGTACGTATCATAATAGTTGTACGATTATGTTTGCGCAGAATCATCTCTGATCACTCAAAATCATGTGTGTCATGTCAGAGGTATGGGATTACTGGTGATATTATTCTGATATTGTCCGTGATTGTACTTGCTTCTTTTAATGTTGTCAGTGAACCTTTACCTGTGTTCCACTAGCTGGAGACCTCTGTTGAGATTACACTGATATTCAGGCAAATCAGTTTGCACAGCTTCACAATATGCAGCCTACCCCAATTGTATGCAACATCCCTGACAGATGCCCTCTACATTATTCATGTAAGGATGCCTAATCCACACAGACTTGCTCCCTATTGTTATGTCACCTTGTGTGACAGTCACATAATACCAATTTCCACTGTGCAGTCCCTGCTGTACCAGATTATGTGATTGGTGTTGCTGCTATAATCATCTTCCATTGACATGCCCTCATCTGCTGTGCATTAGATTGTTTCACCTGTCCTCTTTACTTATGTTTATTCTTACAATTCGGCTGTTTCCTGATTCAATACACACACTCTTCCTCTAAGTGTTTATTTTACATGGCAGTCCATGTACTCTTACAGATCATTTACAAAACTTCTGTACAGTTTGTCAGGAATGGGATTTCACAATAATCTGCACTGTAGTTACACTGTCCTGTATGTGTTTTGACCATATACTTATCATACCTCTCAAATGTCCAGATTTTCATTTTTATATCTTTTAGTGTATTCCTTATCAAATTTGTGGTTTTCCGCCATATCAGTGGGATGATCTCAGGACTGATGCGACTCAATAATTACATACATTTGAGTTTCAGATTTCAAATCCTTCAAAACACACATCTTAACACAAATCCCTGCTTATTCTAGCACATTTCTAAAGATCAAATATGTCAAATATGTCCCTATTTCTGGGTCATTGTCTCCTCATTATGCTGGCCTTTGTCCAGATGTCTTGTACTAAGAAATTGAGTGCTATCTGTTAAGCCCTGGTGATCATTGTGGCATTCCACACAGATCTGCAGACCTTCAGTGCTCTGATTTAAACAGGATTGCTATCTGTGTCCGCTTACATGGTTTCCTGGCCGCCAACACTGTTGCCGGACAGGAAACCTCACTTATTTACATTTGACAGTGGTGCGCAGCACGAATATGCAATGAGCGATGCTGCTCACTTCTCATCACCGCACACACATATAAACTCTGTGTAGGCTTCATGTGAAGCCTAAATGGAGTTTATTGGATCCCATGGTATATCTTTCTAACGTATTTTTAGTCTAATCTCAAAGAGTCCTGAGGTCCTCGTGTTTTTTTTTTTTTTATTTGGAGTCTGGCATTTGGCACAATCAAAATGGTTGAAAATGTGAATTCCAAAGGTTGAAAAACATTCTTAACAGTCTGAGATGGCTGGGAGTTTGCCTCGCTTCAAGAACTGAAGCATGGGTTATAGTTTGTCTTATGAAAGTATGAAATAAACATCTATAAGTCTGAATTCAAGGTGCCTCCAAAACAGGTTACTCAGAAGAGTTATAAAGTTGACTTTTCTACTTTCAATAACCTGTTGAAAACAACTGGGATCTTGTTGACACTGAAATGTAGGGGAGTCTGCCTGTAAGAGGCAGCCTTTTGAAAAGGGATGAACAGAGGACCCTGGATTCTGAGATACGTAGACTGTTGTTAGGAATTTACTGAAAGACCGAAGAGTAATGGGGTGAGATGGAAAGTCCTGATTTCTTACTAAAAGTCTTAAAAATGATTAAAGAATTTCCATGTACAAACAGTACAATAAGTATTCACTAGTTGTAGGGTAAACATCAGAAACAGAAACTGCAAAGAAAACATTTTGAGCATGTTTGTGTGGCAGTCAGTAAACTGTCTTACATTTTGTTAGTTTAAGACATATTGTATCAGTCTTTTGATCACCCAGTGAAACAAGTGTGCATAAGAGAGATTCTTTTTACCTTCCTCTGTGCTTATCTACTCCTCTGTGAAAATGTATTTCTCCCTTTCTCTGCATTCCCTATTTTTTATTTTCTTTATTCCCACTCATTGACCTCTACAAATGCTCTGCAAGCATGTAGCAGAGTTTTAATCTAACAAAATATTTTTTCAGAAATTGTTGGCGCCTGTTTCTTCTTATTTGTTGACATTGTAACATGGCTTCTCCATACCTCATACATTTCATGGATCAATCAGTGACTGGCACTAATCTAGGTTTTCTGAGCTATTCATCTACATTAAAATGGAGATTATTCAATTTACATATAACTTACTAGGTATTAGTTCACAATGATGTTTAACTCTGTTCAACATGCACTGGCACTTCCAGTACTGCTGTTACTGTCCCATGTTCATGTTTTCTCAACTTAATACTTTTGCTTTATTCACGTTCTTCGCATATTTTTTAAAATGCATTACTGTAGATTGTTGATTTAGACTAATGTGTAACATGGAACTTGTTGATTTAGACTGAGTTGTAACATGGAACTTGTTGATTTAGACTGATGTGTAACATGGAACTTGTTGATTTAGACTGAGTTGTAACATGGAACTTGTTGATTTAGACTGATGTGTAACATGGAACTTGTTGATTTAGTCTGATGTTGTAACATGGAACTTGTTGATTTAGTCTGATGTTGTAACATGGAACTTGGAACTTGTTGATTTAGACTAATGTGTAACATGGAACTTGTTGATTTAGACTGATGTTATAACATGGAACTTGTTGATTTAGACTGAGTTGTAACATGGAACTTGTTGATTTAGACTGATGTGTAACATGGAACTTGTTGATTTAGACTGATGTGTAACATGGAACTTGTTGATTTAGACTGATGTGTAACATGGAACTTGTTGATTTAGACTGATGTGTAACATGGAACTTGTTGATTTAGACTGATGTTGTAACATGGAACTTGTTGATTTAGACTGATGTTGTAACATGGAACTTGTTGATTTAGACTGATGTGTAACATGGAACTTGTTGATTTAGACTGATGTGTAACATGGAACTTGTTGATTTAGACTGATGTGTAACATGGAACTTGTTGATTTAGACTGAGTTGTAACGGAACTTGTTGATTTAGACTGAGTTGTAACATGGAACTTGTTGATTTAGACTGATGTGTAACATGGAACTTGTTGATTTAGACTGATATATAACATGGAACTTGTTGATTTAGACTGATGTGTAACATGGAACTTGTTGATTTAGACTGATGTGTAACATGGAACTTCACATTTAAATGTAAACAAAGAGCAGTAAGACAATAGTAAGAATATCTTGATAAAGAGGCAAACCTATTGGCAAACTGCAACATGAGCTTCTTATCAGATTTTAAGAACACTTACGTATTGCCAATGAAGGAAGTGAAACTATTAGGTGCAGAAATAAGGGTATTTATGGCATTTAGGG
The DNA here is from genome assembly GCF_019279795.1 of Protopterus annectens. NCBI lineage: Eukaryota > Metazoa > Chordata > Ceratodontiformes > Protopteridae > Protopterus > Protopterus annectens. The sequence goes on from NC_056725.1 coordinate 48,240,807, forward strand.
GCGGCTCATGGTACTGGACTGCTGGGCTGCAGCCACACACTTTTAGAGAGTAAATTGAGTACAAAAAAATAAAAAATAAATGATTTTACTTACATAGCAGTAGTAGCAGACCGTTAGTGAGAAAATGCAAGTGTCTCCATTTGCGGAACTCGGAACTGTGTACATGTACACCTGAGCACCAAAGTTCTGATTAAAAAATAAGATGGAAACTTCAGTCTTGTGGCCAGGCTGGACTGTTTTGAAAACAGTACGGATAAGAAAGTAGGTAGACATCAAAGAAGATGCCCAGAAGTCATTGTGGTTTTTAACTGCAGGAATATTGTTGGAAAATGCACTATTAGGGTCAGTAGCCTGTCACGTAATCTGTCTATATGATGACTGCAGACATAAGTGTATAAAGAAGGGAAACCATTGATGTTCCCTTCCTGTGCTTTAGGTTCACCGTGCAGTCATCAGACCATGTGTGAGATAAAGTTTTTGGATAACGTGAGTAAAAAATGCTTGCACTTAATTGTGAACTGACTGACTTGATAATACTCATCATCAGTCGGTCAGTTGAAACTTATGTACTTTTTTTGTCCTGGCAGGGTTAACTAGATACACTTGACTTTATGCATTTTTTTTTTCCTGACAGGGCGAACGAGATACTAATAGGTTGGCAGTGTGTTTGGGGGGATGTTGATGGATACTTTTTTTTAATACAATATCCTGCCAGGATTAATCAGATACTAAGGAAGCAGTGTATTTTGGGGGCTTTTGATGGATTTTTTTAATGTAATATCCTGGCAGGGTTAACTAGATACTTGGAAGAATGTGTTTAGGAGCTGTTGATGATTTTTTTTTTTGCAAGAGGTTCTCCAGTTCGATTCTCAGCTGGGGTGCCTTCTGTGTGGAGTCTGCATGTCCTCCCTGTGGTCATGTGGATTTCCTCCGGGTGCTCCAGTTTCCTCCCACATCCCAAAGACATGCTGTAGGTAGATTGGACACTCTAAATTGGCCCTAGGTGTGAGTGTGTGTGCATTTGTGTGCCTTCTGTAGAAGGTTGGGCGCCGGGGCTGGCAACTCGAGACTGTAAAATTCCACTGTCAATCATGAGAGGACAGGTGATCCGCTGTGGTGACTCCTAATCGGGAAGAAGATGAAAGAAGAAAAATATATTATCCTGCCAGGGTTAACCAGATACTAATGAGGTAGTGTGCTTTGGAGGCTACTTGACTGTAGATATCTTTTTTCTAATAAAATATACTGGCAGGAGTCAAACAGATACAAGGTACGCAGTGTGTTTTGGGGCTAATTGTGGGTGGAAAGTTTTTTTAACCTAATCTTTTTGCAGTCTATCAAGACAGATTAGGATGGTGTGTGAATGTTTTGTTATTGAAACTCTAACCTTGCATGACTAAACTATGTATGAGTAAACTGAAATAAGATCACCTGTAAGCTCTTGACTATGTGATGTGAGAGAAATACACTAATTTAACCAGTGTTTTCTCTTTTCATTATTTTAAACCTTGTAGGCTCAAAGCAAATATTGTGGGTAGGCAATCAGGCTGGGAGACTACGTCTAGTATGTGTGACTAAAATGACTGGCCTTACTATTGTACTTCTGAATTGCTTTGCAAGAGTAACGTGCATTTGAGTGAAGTAAGATCAACCACAAACTCTGACAATTGTTTACTTGAAAAAAAAAATACATATATTAATAACAGTGTTGTCTTTTATCCTTTTTTGTGTTTTAACCTCACAAGATCAAATCAGATACTGTAGGTGCAGTGGGCAATAGGGATTTGGGCTATGTGTGAATGAAGCAACTGGCCCTGCTGTTTACTGTTGCTGCCGTTTTGGCTTTGCAAGACTATAATAGTTTTCTGTAGTTTCACATGAATGTAATCTAATTATCAAATATATCTTAATGTATGTTATTTTATATCTGTTCATGTAAATTCTAAATGTCTGTAATATGCTAAAGCTTTTCTCCCCAGACACATGCTGAAAATGTTTTTATTGACTAAAGACAGTTGGACAGTCGGACAAACTGGGTAAACAAAAGTAAAATAAATAAAATAAAATGTGTATTTGTGTAAGGTGAGCTAGCACACATAAGTTGTGACTAATGATTCTATCAACCAAATGAAATTAATGCAAGTATGTTAATTTAATCCTGGTAGGGTCAAAGGTACTTTTGTTAGGTAATGGGGGAACTGTATGAAATGAGTTGAAATGAGTTGACTGGCCCTGCTGTTTACTGTTGTAATTCCTGCTTTGCAAGATTAATGTGTATTTTGGTAAAGTCATACAAACATGTGTCAGTGACTGTCAGAACCCTATCACATTATGGATTGGAGTGACCTTGACTTATAAATAATAAATTAAGACAGTACAGTGGGGTTTCCAAATTTCCGTACTTTTCACTTGGCAATGTACAAAATGCAGATTACCTGAAACAGTACCATGTATGTTTACCACATCATGTGTACTCATAATAGTTTCATGCAGTCAAGACCAACCACTTTTTTATAGTATAGAGATGTTTAGGTTTTGTGCTCGTATCGCATAATCTAAATACATCTTTAACTCTGAAATGTGATTTAGTCTAGTATTTGGTAGACTATTCAGCATGTGTAATAGCGATTGAGCAGTTATTTTATGTAAAAGGGTAGGCATGATCAGTGTTGATCCAACTGTACCATAGCTCCGCTGTATGAAGGTAACCCCACTCCTTTCTAGTTGGCCCCACCCCATTCAGATGTCAACTGCAGCTCCCCTTTGATTTGAAGTCAAAAGATGCCACTGATGACATTGCATGCTTAAAGTGAATTTAAAATGATCATACAGATACGTAAGATATCAAAACGTAACATACTCTTATCAGCTTTAAGAGCCACAACAGAACCTTTCAAGGACTAGATAAAAATATACACACTTGCTAACTTTTACTGGATACCAGGAATGGATGCCAAGATTGCAAGATAACATCTAAAGATCTTGCTTAGTCATTGGAAATGCAGCCATATTATGGCTGGTGACTTTAATTGTATTAACTAGTAACCTGGATTCAAGTGCTGCATCAAAACCTAGAATAACAAGTGCTGCAAATAACCCTCTTATATGTAGAATCTGAGGATTTTAGGAGATTTCTAAGTGAACAAATAGATTAATATTTGGCTTAAAACATCAACAGCAGTGCAGTAAATGATAGCATGTTACTGGATTCTGTCAAAGTTAGTATAAGCAGTAGAATGGGCAAATGGTGCTATTGATCTTTAAAACATTTACATAGTTAAATAAAAAAATATAGAAGAAAATGTACTCAAGAAGTAATTATTAAAAATTTAAGAATAAATTCAGTGAATATCAAAGAAATCTTATTGATAAGGAGTCATTCTTAGATACGTTACCAATAAATGTAATCCTGTATGAATTACAGAAGGAGGCAGTTCTAGGTACATTGCAAGTGCTGAGAAGAGCATTCTTGGCTAACATCAAAGAATGAATCAATACTAATTTCATGACTCTAACTGTACTGTGACTTAGGAATGGGGTGTATTCCTGAAACCCAAAATACTTGGAAAAATTAAAAAGAGAGAAACCAATTTCTATAAGTCAAGTCAAAGACACTAAAAAGGGGGAAGCCTCCTAGATTGGATAGTTTGTATACATGTTAAAAATCAATATTTTTTTTTAAATTAACATTTCAATGAGGAGCTAGAGAATGAATTGGGGAATTATAGAGAAAATCCAAACAAGAGGTGCAAACAGGCATTGAGTATTTAAACTTATTTCTTTGACTGGTTCTTTGTTCTGAAGAAGTCATACTTGTTGATGAAAGCACTTAACATCGTTTTATTATTTCATTAAACAGTTCTGTGGACTCGCAATGCTGGTGGTTTTTGTTTACTTAATTATAGAATAAATGACAAGAAACAGTGGCAGATGCTTGACTAAGGAGATTTATTTGGAAATAAGGCCCTTGTATAACTGAAATAATTCTTTAGCTTGGTTTATTATAACAAAAACACTACAGCCAGATAATATCAGTAAGATATCTGTAACAATGGGTCCTTATTGAAATGTTGGCACATGAAATGCACAATGGTGTAGAGGTAGTGTTGTTGCCTCACAGCAAGAGGTTCTCTCGTTCGATTCTTGGCTGGAGTGCCTTCTGTGCGGAGTCTGCATGTCCTCTCTCTCTCTCTGGGTGCTCTGGTTTCCTCTCACATTTTCAAAGACATGCATCTGGAGCATTTCTCCCTTGGCCTCCAGTGAAAATTGGTTTTGTTCCAAGTCAGACTTTCCCATAAACAAATCTTAAATAAATTAATAAAAATAAAGTGCTCATATAAAGAAAAAATGATGAAAACTGCAGGAGAACAGGAAATCTTCAACTTCGCTGCAGTCATTTAAACTTCTTTTTTTGCAGGGGGGGTGAAGCCCCCTGAACCTTCCAATATGGGGGGCATCTGAACTTATATATGCTAACTTTGAGATAGCCCCATTTAGAGAATAGGGCATATTTTGGGAAATGGCCATCTCGGACTTGCTATATGCAAGTCCATTTTTGAAGCAATCAGTTTCCATATTTTGGGACTCACTCTAGTAGGTCCCAACTTTTCAAATGTTACCCTCTGATAACACTTTTAAAGTGACTGGGGAAGTATGTGGACAGAAGCAAAGCTCTAGATGCACAATAAAGTATTGGACCCAAATATAAGTAAATAAAAGAGGAGAACCATAAAATAAACAATCAAATAAAAACATTTATAAACAGGAATATAATAATGTAGTTTACGTGAATGTGTTCAGGGAAGTAGAAGAGAAAAGACTGTTAACAAACCAAAAAATACTTGGGGCATCAAGAACAGTCAATACAACTGTTACCAAAGAAAATGAAAAAACAATGAGAAGTAAACTTTTGGAGACATCTCATTGGTCACAGACCATAAAGATGTTTCCTTTGAACTAAATATTAAGCCTGGGACGTCAGCTAATCCAGAATGTTAAAAATATTCCAAGGATAACTACCTCCTACTAAGTGACAGTGTAGCAAAATTTGAAGATCCCCACAAATGCTGAGAACACAGATGACTATATTGAGTTATTCACAGAAACCCTGCACAATCATGTAAACGGCTGCATACAGACACCTGTATCTACCCCAAAAAACATGGAACAACCACCAAAAACACACCACCCTGGTAGAATCTCAGTATACATAAGTTGCATAAAAAAAAAAGAAAATCATGTCCAAAACAGGAAGGGCGGTGCCTAGCAAGGTAAAAAAAAAAATCTCTCATCAACCTTAACAAGCATCTCAGTGACTAATCAAGTCAACCAAAACCAAATTTGAGATAGAAATTGCTTACAACTGCAACCATAAGGCATTTTTCAGTTATGTCCTCAACCTTAAAGGCACCACCCAATAATGTGCAACACTAATGGCGAATAGAATCACATATACAGAGCCAGAAGATATAGAACATCTGTTGGCTGACCCTCTATCATCCCCTAGAAAATATCCCCCACCATTTCTGTATCAACCATCACTAGGGAGCAGGTTCTCAATGCACTCTCAAAGGCCAGGAGCACTGTTTCAGTGGCGCTGAGAATATCTCAGGATGCTTCCTGAATAACATGACCTGTCAGAACCACTAGAATCTCTATTTTACCATAGTCTCTGGACAGGCTTTGTGCCAAACAAATGGAGGATTGCAACAGCTATCCATCTACACAAAGTGGGGGCTTTCACAGAGCCAGGGAACTGCAGAACCAGAAGTCTGACTAGTCTCATATGCAAGACCATCGAAATAATTATTATGGCTCTGATAAACAATGACAATCAATGAAATTGGAAACCTATAGTACGGTTTTGTCAAGGGCTGGCCATGTCCACTTAATCTGGTAGATTTCATTGAAGAGGTAATTAAAGCTATGGATGAGAGTAAAACAGTGCACACTGCTTACCTCAACCTGATCAAGTCAATTGACACAATTCCTCACTTGGGTATTGTAGATAAACGTACACAATTAGGCACAAACTCATATGTCACACAATGGATAGCCATTATACAACAAGTTAGGGTAGGGTAATCTATCTCCACAAAAAGGCCAGTCATTAGTGGAGTCCCACAGGGATTGGTGCTGGCTGAGCCTCTCCTTTTTGGCATCTACTTCTCTGAAGGGGAACGTCAAGTGCTTCTGGCTTTCCGAGTTTGCATATGACTGCAAATTAGATATGGGCATTGAATTCCCTAAGGACACAGACAAACAACTCATGCCAGAGCCATGCACTAAAACTCAATTTGAAAAAAAAATGCATAATAGCACCCTTGGGAAAGATGGCCATTCCTGGAAGTTACCACATTGATAATACACCCTTAAAAGGAGACCCAACAGTCAGAGATCTGGGAAAGCATGTTGACAGTAGTCTGACTTTTGACCACCAAATTTCTACTGTGGTGAGAAAATCATTCTATATCGCACAGCTTATAAGTAAGTGCATGGCATCCAGGTCCAAGAAGGTCATTGTTCTACTATACTCAACTCTCATCCGACCAATTATTGAGTAGGACACACCCTTCAGCATGAACCCGTCTAGGCCCTTGAAACAGCCTGAGGGACCACAAGAATACAGGAAGTAAACAAGTGCTATGTGGGCTGTCTCAGAGCCTTATTCCTGTACCTAGTCTTCTATAGACTGCTGAGTGGCAATCTATGCCTAGCCTACAAGGCATCCTCTGATCCCACACTGAAGGATTTGTTACATATCCACAGAACAAATAGTATCAGCAATATCTGTACCAAAGACCTAAACCTCATCTGTGACATAAAAAGGACACGTTGGAGAGACAAGTATGTCTCTTAACAATTATTCCCTTCCTTGGCACAGACTTCCCATCAATGTGAAGTATAGCTAATACCTAACCATATTCAAATATAACTTGGACCAGTGGATGGGAAATCACAGAAACTGATGCTGGTGATTCCCTGCTGGGTGAGGAAAGTAAACCTATATTTCTTGTCTGTGTGATAAAGCTACTTTCTGTTTTACCTGTTCCATTTTGCTTTTTATTTTAATAAATCTGCTTGACCTGTTTTTTTTTCTGTATGTGAAAGGTAGACACTTAAATTAGCTAGGCTGCAATTTCACATGTTTTTTCATTTGTTAAATTGTTTGAGTGATACTTAAATACATAGTGAATTTCTGGTCCTTTGTTTTTATCTGAAAAGATTTCAAGCCTGCATAAACTAAAGCACTGCTGGTGATGGTGATTCCCTGCTTTTTTCCGCATCCACCCTTTACTTCACTCAGCTTTTTAAACCTGGTGATTTTAAGCTGTCCACCCGTACTGTAAATTGAGTTTAATAAGCTCCTCCCTTTTAAGATTGCTGTTGATATCTTGAATTATTTATTTACCTTTCCTTGCGCTTATATTGAAAATGTGCATGTGTCTCTCATTGTCTGTCCAACTGGTTTACTTGCTCTGAATTCATTATCTAGCTAGCTGTTGGATAAAGTATTGTATTTTACACTCTAGCAAACACTTGTGTTTACATCAAGAGATCAGTGGATCTTCCGTCTAGTGCACTGGGAGGTAACCTGGTCTATTTAGGTTAGGGAAACACTTGAGATTTTTGCATGTAGTTTTATTGGCTGGAGGGCTTATTAATCAACTTATCTTGTTTTTAGTGCCTTTATAAATTCTGTACAATTGAGTGGCAAAGACTTTTATTGAATAATCACACTTTTAAAAACTGTTTAAAGTACACTGCTGTATAAGTAACTTTAAATTTGTTTGTGGTAGCATTTCACTCGACACTCCTTTACTGTGCTTTTACATTAGGAGGACTGGGATTATTCATCTAATGGCAGTAGGTGTTTACCTGGTCTGTCTGAGCTGGGAAGCACACTAAAGGGCTCTAAGTATCTTTTTACACTTCTCTTATATACTGTGACTGTACTTTAGCAGTTTAAAAAAACTGTATTACCTGCTGCTGTTTTTAGTACTTAATTGCACTGTATTACATTGTATATGTTAGTTGTAGGGTGTTGTAGGTAGTTTGTGTGGTCTTGTTACACTTGGGCTCTAAACCAGCTATTCTACATTAAAAAGGTATTTTTCTGCACCCTTATGGCAGAAGTGTGCTGATCTAACCTGTCCATTTGGATGATTTTAGTATTTAACTGAGCATTAGATTTGTAAATGCAGATCTGAAGGTGGCAAAAAGCAAAAGTGCTCATCTCTTATTTTTAGCACGTTGGAATTTTAATAAATACGTTTTGCTGTGGTATCATCTTCTGTTTGCTTACACTTGGATTCATTTTTCAGGAGTGATTTTGCTGGCTTACTTGTAATCATTTGTTCATGACCACAACCATGCTGGCTCAGAGGTGTTTGGACTTTGTCAATGCAAATGCTCTGGAGCAGCTAGTCAGAACACCCATAAGAGGCTCAAATTTCCTGGACATAGTACAGCGCTCATCTCTTGTTTTTAGCACATTGAAATTTTAATAAATACGTTTAGCCATGGTAACATCTTCTGTTTGTTTACACTTGGATTCATTTTTCAGGAATGATTTTGCTGGCGTACTTGGATTCATTTGTTTAGGGCGGCCACGGTGGTGCAGTGGTTAGCATTGCTGCCTCACAGCAAGAGGTTCTCCGGTTCGATCCTCAGCTGGGGTGCCTTCTGTGCGGAGTCTGCATGTCCTCCTGTGGTCGTGGGTTTCCTCCGGTGCCGGTTTCCTCCCACATCCCAAAGACATGCTGCAGGTGGATTGGACACTCTAAATTGGCCCTAGGTGTGCGTGTGAGTGTGCCTTCTGTGGAAGGTTGGGCGCCGGGCTGGCAACTCGACACCGTAAAACTCCACTGCCATTCAATGTGCGGACAAGGTGATCCGCTGTGGTGACCCCTAACCAGGAAAAAGCCGAAAGAAGAAGAAGAAGACTTGGATTCATTTGTTTATGACCACAACCATGCTGGCTCAGAGGTTTTTGGACTTTGTTAGTGCAAATGCTCTGGAACAGCTAGTCAGAACACCCATAAGAGGCTCAAATTTCCTGGGCATGGTACTCACATTACATGGGAGAGCACTGCAACCGCCCCATGTGATGTCCTCCCTGGTAAGACTGGACCTTAAATCAGTCTTGCTTGATGTAATTAAAAGACTAAATATCCCATCAAGCTAAAAAAGGCTTAATAATTTTTCTAAGACAAATTACCTCCTACTTAGTGATGGTATAAGAAGTTTCAAAGCCCCACGAAATGCAGATAACATGGACTCCAATGCAGAGGTGTACACCAATGCACTGTTTAACCACTTAAGCAGTTGTATAGAATTGGTTGTACCTGACCTGATTAAAACCAGATCTTGCCAAAAAACAAGCCACCCTAGTGGACCTCTAGTATGACCAGGCTATACAACAAGAGAAAGAAACTACTGTCCAAGAACAAGAAGAAATCCCTCTCTAGCTTAAAGAAACAAATCAGAGATCGTCAAGTCCTCCAAAGCTAATTACGAAGCAAAAATAGCCTCCCTGGCTAAGGATAATCACCAGGCATTCTTTAACTACATCACAAATCTAAAAGGGAATATCCAGCTATGCACTGAACTAGTTCTGGGTGGCGCAACCATTACTCGACTGGAGGTAATAACCAACCAACCTGCTAGCTAACAAATTTGGAGAAAACTTCACCCCCCCGTCCCCTCCAGTCATTCCCCAAAGTATACCTGCCACCATTCCTTAGCCTATTATCTTAAGAGAGCAGGCCATCTTGGTGCTGTCCAAGGCCAAATAAAAGGCAGCAATGGGACCTGACAACATCCCAGGTTGCCTTTTAAACATCTTAAAACATGACTTAGCAGACCCACTTGGATTCCTGTTTAACCACAGCCTGAAAATTATCTATGTTCTGACAGAATGGAGGACAGCAACAGTAATCCCTCTGCACAAAGGGGGACCATCAACTGACCCTGGGAATTATAGGCACATAAGTTTGACTAGCCTTATCTGCAAGGCCATGGAAAGAAATGGGTAATCTCCAAACTTTGGACCTAACCCACTTCGGATGCTTTAAAGGTAGATCATGCTTATTAAACATGGTTGACTTCTTCGAGAGATTCACCAAGGACCTGGATGAAGGCAAGACAGGACATACTGCCTTGCCTATCTTGACCTGGCCAAGGCATTTGATACACTCCCTCACTCAGGTATTATACAGAAACTCTCCCAATTGGGAATTAACTCCTATGTTACCCAGATGGGTAGCCAACTGGCTCACCAATAGGACACATACTGTCAAAGTGGGTGACTTCACCTCTAGCAAAAGACCAGTCACCAGTGGTATACCACAGGGTTTTGTGCTGGGCCCCTTACTTTTTGGAATATATTTCTCAGAAGTTCAGGCAAACTTGGATGGCCTGTGGCTGACAAAGTTTGCTGATGATTCCAAATTGGAAGCAATCACTGAGTCCCCCAATGATGTTAATATACTGCAGACAGGGTTAACTCAGACAAATTGGTACTAAAGCCACAGATTAAAGCTAAATGCAAAAAAAAAACATTATTATTCCCTTTGGGAAAGCTGATATCCCTGCTAATTACATTATAGACAGCACCCCCCCCCCCAAGTGTAGACCCAGTGGTACGTGATCTGGGTATTCAGGTTGATAGCAATCTAAACTTTGACCACCATGTATCCACATATCCACAGTAGTAAGGAAATCCTTCTATGTGGCATATCTTATATCTAAAGGCACTGCATCTAGATCTAAGGACATTATCAATATACTCAGCCCTCCTCAGACTACGAATTGAGTACAATGCTCCCTTTTGCATGTACCTCACCAGATATCTGCAACAACTGGAGAGACCACAGAGGTCTCTCACCAAGAAAGTACAGGGTACACAAAACAAGTCTTACCTGGAAAGACTGAAAGATCTGTCACTGTATTCTGCCTCCTACAGGTTGCTAAGGGATGATCTGCACCTGGCTTACAGGGCAGTCTTTGACCCGGCCCTGATGGAAATGCTACACATTCATAAATCAAACTGCATGAGGGTCACTCACTCCAGGGATCTAAATCTAGCCTCTGACATAAACAGGTCTTGCTGGAAAGATAGATGCAGCTCCCAGAGACTTCCACTTCTCTGGATAAAGCTTTCTGTTCATGTGAAACAGAGACCCTCTTCAAACACAGCTTACATCAATGGATGGGTGATTGCAAATTCACTCCTGGGGTGGTGTCCATGTCCCTCCTGGACAGAGGAAGTCAGTATTAACTACCATAAACCCTTATCACCTAACCACTGACAATCGGGGCATTTTGGGACAAGTATGGCTAGCCTTGTAAGGGCTCTAGGGCCATTAGCCTAGTAAATTCCTATGAAGCTATGAACAAACTTGCCTCCTCAAGAACATCCTCAGAAACAAGTGAAGCACCAGCAGGAAGTGTCTCCTTTTCTAGAGAATCAATAGGTGTAGGCTGCTGAACAGGCATAGAAAATCTACCCATGTGCTTCCCTCCATGTGACATCTATCAAAATACTGATTACATTATTTTTCTTTATGACTGACCTCCCCGCAAACAGAATAGTGTTTTTAAGGGCACACATTAATTAAATGTGAAAAAGCCCCAAAGAAGAAACAAGGCTTAATTGCCTTATATATTTAACTAAACACTTGAATTCACAAATAAACATGACACTTGGCAAATGCACAGGTTTCTGGTCAATAGTCTTAAAAATATCCCCAAAAATCCATCTGTCCAGTCCATAAATGTCTCAAATCATAAACTTACTGACAATGAAGAGACAGAGAGAAAATGCAATCTTTATCCAGCTCAAAAGTACATAACTGAACAGAAACTTTGTTTAGTTTGAAACTTGTTAATGTGCAAGACATATAAGTTTCAGGGAAAATCCTAGCTAATTTTTTTTTTTTTGCTCAAAAGAAGAAAACTCAAATACAAGAGCCATATCATAAGCCGCTGAAGTAAATTTAGCAAATGACCCTTGCCTCAGGTGAGTACATGCTGAAACATTATTGCAGGATAATCCTGAAGGAACTAAAACAGTCTCACACATCATACCTGTCAATAGGTTTCCCCGCCTTATTTGAAATATGAGCCGTACGACATAATCCAAAAGGATGACAATCATCTTTCTTTTGGCCTGAAGCCTTGATTGCAGCATAAGACAGTGACTTATCCAAATTTTTCACAAAAGGAGTGGTGTCTACTTAAAGTGTTTCAGCAGCATTTGCCATCCAAACAGAAACTTTCAGCAAAGGGGCATACCAATCAACAACTTAATTCCATAGCAATGCACCACAGTCAGAAGGTTCTGGCTCATCCATCATTTTAAACAAAGTGATATCAGCAAGACCATCAGCTGTAAAATCCAGAAGAGTAGTATTACTTTGAAAGGTACTTTCAGCAGAAGTAGATTCAATTAATGTTTAATTTAATTAATTAAACAGTTTAATTTAATTAATTTAGCAGTCTCACCAGGCTCCACCATATCTCCAGCACCTCTCCAGTAATACTGATACCAGTAGTGAGGAAATGAAAGGAGTATGGGAATTTCCCAAGTGCCCTAGCCAAATTTCCCCTAGTTATTATGAATACCACTTCGAGTTTCCCCCTTGAAAAGAGGTCATTGGTCTAGCAGGGCTAACCCAGTCAACAAAAGTGAAATAAAGAAATAAAAAATTTGGATTGAGTCTTTCATGGCTTCAAAAACAAGATATAAGTCACATCAGAGCAGCCTGTATGCTTCTGAGTGTAACAGGAGTGATGCTAATTTACTGGGATAGTTGAAGGATAAGGCCTTTAATTTTCCTGGTAAGGTATCTTTGAGGCCTCTCTAGTTGAGCAATATGCTTTGATTTATACATATCAAAGGGGGGATTTTATTCACTGATGGGTTTGATAAGGGAAGAGTACAGTGTTTGGATGACTTTGGCTTTTGAAGATATTCCCTTGGAAATTAACTTTCCTGACTGCAGTGGAAACATGAGTGGATGAGAGAGTGAGAGTAAATTTTCCATATAAGCACCCTGGTCTCTTGCGACTGTGCCTGTGATACACTTTTTTGCATTCAATTGAGACTGTTTTAAGTTTACAGCTCTTGCTAGAGCTGTTTAGTTCATAGGTCCATAGATTCATAGGTGTTTACTATGCTAATCATCACAAGGGCCTTTCTAAGCCTAGCCATTCATCCCAAATCTGGTACCCTTGACAAGTTTACCAGGGGCTTGGGAGATGAAACATTTATAAGCAGGATCCTGGAGATGAACCATTTACAGTCTGCCTGTGTCCAGAGACATAGGTGCCAAACCATGGATGAATTTCCTGTTCCCCATCCAATTGTCCAAGTTACACTTTAATTGGTTTAGGCAGGAACTCTGCTTCTGTTCCAGAAAAGGGGTAGTGTCTGGGATACATACCTGTCTCTCCAGCAGGTCCTATTTGGGTCTATATTAGGAGTGAAAAGACGTTTACGAGAATACATAAACGTCAAACCATATAGCGTGAAGTGGACTTAGAGAGAAAGTCAAAAACTGCGAAAATGGAAATATCGAATTTCCATGGTTGGCCCGTCTGTGGATTAGCTGCATAAGGTAAGTGTTGGATAGTTATGGAGTTTAGGATAGGGTGTGGGTTAAGGTAAGTGCTTAGATAAGTAATGTATGTTAGATTTAGTGTAGAGTTAGAAGTAGGGTTTTGTTAGATGTAGGTTATTTATTTTGTTTGTGTATATTTTTGTAGGGGAAGTGTGCGGTAGTTAGGGAGCTTAGGGTTAGGCAGGGGTTAGGGATAGTGCATAGATAGTTTTGTATGTGGGGTTTAGTAGTGTTGGAGGTAGGATTTTGTTAAATGTATGTATGTGGATTATTTGTTTTGTTTGGGTGTATGTCTGTAGGGGGCGTGTGCAGTAGTTATGGACCTTAGGGTTAGGGAGGGGTTAAGGATAGTGCATAGTTAGTTGTGTATGTGGGGTTTAGTGTAAGGTTAGAAGTAGGGTTTTGTGCTTTACTTTAGGTTAGAATTAAGGTTTGGTTAGTGTATGTATGTGGTTTATTTATTTTATTTGGGTAGGTAGTATATAGCTAGTGGTGGGGTTGGCCAACTATGACAGTTCAATTATTTTTTTTCGCTGTTTAGTGAGTTCGGTATTTTTGCGGTTCGCGGTATAGGGGTCGATGTTTGGTATTCGTGCATAGGGTTTTTCAATTTCGTAATATAGACCCATCCTATTTATATCACAGGCAAGGTTTAAGTCTTTAGAACAGGTAATTCTGGTGCTATTTGTTTTGCGGATATGTAGGAGGTCCATCAAAGTGGGATGTGACAATGCCTGGTATACCAGGAATAGATCTCCCCTCAATAGCTTCTAGGAGACAGAATACAGGGATAGGACCTTGAGACTGTCTGCATAGGACATGTTACTTATGGCCCTGTATTCTTTTAGTGAGGAGCCTCTGTGTACAATCCAGTTGTTGGATATGCCTGGTTGGGTACATACCAAAGGGGGCATTGTACTTGATAGTTCTGATGAACACTGAATACAGTGAAACAATGACTTCCTTGGATATAGATGCCATACAACTGTTTACAAGTTCTGCAACATAGAATTATTTCCTCATTGCTGTAGACACATGATGGTCAAAGCCTAGATTACTGTCTGTGTGAGTCCCCAAGTCCCTGATTACTGGGTCAGCTCTTAGGGGTGTGTTGCCAATATGATAGTTACCAGGGGTGAATGACTTCTTGAAGGATACTATTATGCATTTCTTGGCATTTAGTTTTAGTCCATCGCTCTGACACTAGTTTGTCTGTGTCAGCCTTTCCTGGAGAACATTTGTGTCAGTTTGAGATTCAATGACAGCTCCTAATTTGCAGTTATCTGCAAATTTAGTAAATCATAGGCCATTGACATAGGCCTTGACTTCAGAAAAATAAATGCCAAAGAGGAGCGGTCCCAGGACTGATCCCTGATGGACTCCGGTTGTGACTGGCCTCTTTGTAGAGTGGCTTTCCTAAGTCTAACTTCCTGGGTCCTGTCTGCGAGTCAGTTGGCCATCCACTGGGTGACATAGGGGTTTGTTTCTAACCTCCTGAGTATGTAAACAATGCCCGAGTGGGGTATTGTGTCAAATGCCTTGGCTAGTTCAAGCTAGGCAGTGTGAACTATTTTGCCCTCATCCATTGCTTTGGTGACCTTCTCAAAGAAGTCCACCACGTTGAATAGCCACAACCTGCCCTTGACAAAACCAAACTGGGTTGGGTCCAGCTTCTGGAGGTTTACTGTGTCATCATTGATAATTTCCATATTAATTATTTCCATGGGTTTGCGTGAGACAATTGAGACTTATGAGTCTGTAGTTTCCAGGGTCTGTTGATAGCCCACCCTTGTGCAGAGGGATGACTGCTGCTGTTTTCCATTCATGAGGTACAAAGCTTGTTTGGAGGGTATAGTTAAATAGCAATTCCAGAGGCCCTGACAGGTCATGTTTCATGCTATTTAGAAGGCGTCCTGGGATATTGTCTGGGCCCATTGATGCAGTGTTCTTGGCTTTA
Source organism: Protopterus annectens (assembly GCF_019279795.1). Classification (NCBI taxonomy): domain Eukaryota; kingdom Metazoa; phylum Chordata; order Ceratodontiformes; family Protopteridae; genus Protopterus; species Protopterus annectens. The sequence continues at coordinate 48,256,389 of NC_056725.1, forward strand.
GAGAGGCCATTAAGGACTTGTTCAGTAGTGAAAGCAGGGGAAAGTTATATTTGATGGCATTTCCTTAGGGAAGGTTGAAGGGAAGAGCGGGGTAAAGTTGGAACTGAATCTGTCAGCCAGTAGGTTTGTTATGTCTTCTGGCTCTAATTACAATGATCTCGGAGCACAATTGTGTACTGTCTTTGAGGTTGCAGACATAGCTAAAGAATGTCTTGTGGTTGTCCATAGCCTGGGAGGCCAAATTTACTTCAAATTTGGCTTTGGTAGACTTTATTTGTCCTCTGAGTTGTTTGTTTAGTTTGAGGAGAGTGCTTTTATCCTGCTGGATGGTACACCTCCTAATTTTTGCCATGAATTTCTTCCTTCTGTTATACGATGGATAGGTGGATAACAGCACCCAGCTTGCAGTTATCAGCTAACCTGATCAACTACACTTCTGACTGTTGGACTGGATGTCTGCAAAATAAGTGCTAAACAGGAGAAGGCCAGCAGTGATCTCTGTGGTACCCCACTAGTTACAATTTTACATTCAGAAAAGATACAAGAAACTTTCACAGCCTAGGTTCTCCTGGATAACCAAATCTTTGGAATCCAATAGATGACACAGGAGCTTACATTAAATTTAAGTTTTTAACAATACCAGCATGGGGGATAGTATCAAAAGCCTTTATGAGGTCAAAACTAGCAGTGCACACAGTGACCACTGTTGACAACCTCTGTAACCTTTTCAAAGAAGCTTACTAGGTTGAAGAGACAGGACTTGCTCTTCACAAAACCAAATCACTATATAAATTTCAAAGTTGTAGAACTATGTACCTATGTATTACACTGTATATAACTGTATGTCTTTCTTACATTGCAATACACTCACCTGGGCTGTGCCTGTAAATAATCCACTGTGATCAGTGGTGCATTACCCCAGTAAAAGAATGTAAAATAAACTGACTAGGATATAGATTAGTTAAGTCACCTACATCTGTATAAATTAATTTTGTTAAGATGCACTCTATGGCTTTGCATAGAGACTGAAGAGGTTGCTGGGCCTATAATTACCTGAGTCTATAGAAACATCATCCTTACGTTGAGGATTCACAGTGGCTGTTCTCCATGCATCAGGGGCAAACTCTGTGGATAGGCTGATATTGAAAAGTTTAAGTAGAGACTCAGATATTGCCACCTGGTATGTTATCAGGTCTCTATGAAACAACTGGGACAACAATGTAGGTAAGTGGGGTTAAATTACCACTAAATTTGCCTGCCAAATATTGTCTCTACCTGTGGGACTGGAATATGTAATATCATTATATATGAGCTCAGTGCCCTGTTAGACAAAAGTCCTTAATTTCCTGGGATAACTCAAAAAAATATACATAGTTTCCTTTGGTATATGTAGCAACCTTAAGCTTATAGTCTGCTTTAGATTATCTAAAAGTAAATTTAAATTCAGTGCCGACATCCCAAGATAAGAGAAGGTGATTCCTTACAACTTTTCAGTATTTTCCTTCTTCCATTATGTAGACTATTAATACAGAAGCTCCAGCTGAAAACATCAGATTTAGGGTAGCAGGGTACTGAATTTACTATGCGGTTGTTTAGGTGCTGGTAAAATTCTGAGTGAATACAGCAACCCTCTCATTTGGATCCATTTTGGAGGGATTTGCTAGAGTTTTGCATAGGTCTACTATGAGCTGAAGTAGTTTTGCTTTGGTGAAGCCCCTAGACAGATGGTATGACTAGACCTAACAGAGAAGATGACTTGAGGTCAGATTTAATTAGAGATGAGGAGATGCATGGTGAGGTACAGGCAGGGGCTAGGTTTGTTAGGACCAGATTAAGGATGTTAGAGCCTCCAGTGAGTAGTTTTAAAATTTGTTGTAATCCACAGGCATTAATACAGTCCAAGAAGCCCTGAACATATCCATTTTTAGTGGTGTAAGTTTGCCAGTTAATGCTTGGGTAATTGAAATTCCCTAGCAAGAAGATATTTGGTTTGATATTCAACCCTTTCAATGGTGTTAAGACAATTTCCATGATCTTTGGGGGGAAATATGTTGGGATCTGCTGTTAGCAATAAAGTAATAGCTCTAGGTTAGAATCATGGGTAATTTAACATGAGATTATGGCATTTTTGAGAAATACAGATACTCCCTTACAGATATCTAAAGATCTGAAGGCATGATAGGCACTACATTATGGTATATATTAATCACTTGAAATTAGAAGGTGCAAATATGATACGGTACTCTTAGGTACTTCATGCTATCAAATGAAAGCATACACAATGCTGGAAAAAAATTGCATTCACAGTTGGTGGTATCCAAGTAGTACTACTTTGCAGATATTTATATTTTTTTATTTATCCATTACATATGCAGATATGCATACAAATCAGAATTATGTAAATATCTCAAAAATTGAGTGACATCTGCAAAACTGCTTTGCATCAAATTGATGATTATGTCTGCATGAACAAAAGTTACACTGATATTGTAGCCTATCCGCTAATGCTAGAGAGATATTAAAGTTGTTTGTATAATTATAATAATATCTATATATTATTGTATAACTTATTCAATATAAAATCACCATTATTTCTGGTTGCTATATTAATATCAACATTATTAAAGTTGTTTGTATAATTATAATATCTATATATTATTCTATAACTTATTCAATATAAAATCACCATTATCTCTGGTTGATATATTAATATTAACATTGTAAACAGGACTGTGCACTGAAGAACTTTTATATTTATGTAATTACTAGGTATGCAGGCTAAGAGACCATTAAGGAGCTTAGCCCAAATTCCCAGTTGTCCCAAAGCAATGTCTGATTAAGTGACTTGTTCAAAGTCACACAGTACCATTGTGGTTAACTTGACTGTGGGTAGGTGCACCTGTAAATCCTTTACGATTCCTGCTTCATTATGGGTGGTGGTGGTTGGGATTCACCACCTGTGTTCTCTTCCTGGTGGTTTTGGATAGCTGCTAACTCTTGGTTGGGGTTCCTTTCTTCTCTTTTGTAAAATATCCTGCTTATCTGGTCTGTCATCAGCTCTACAATGGAGGATTCATACTTAATGGTTTTGAATTTAAAGATCCTTGATTGGGTCTACTTCAAAGGATCGAAATTTCACAAGACTGAACCGCTGATCAGTGAGACCAGATGATCGAAATTGTGAAACATTGAACCTTGTGAATGGAGACTGCCGTACAGTGCAGAATGGGAAACTTCCTGTTCTCTTCACTGTAGCATGATCTCAGAGTTGGTATATTTAAGTAGCAGGGGGTGTGGGGGGTGGAGAGGGGCTTGTCCACTGCAAAAACGTGAAAGAAGACATTTTCAGCTGTTAGATTTTTTTTTATGTTCGATATTTCACAACTTCAATCAGCTGGTCTTCGATGATCAGAGGTTCAATGATGTGAAATTTCAATCCTTTGAAGTTGACCCCTTTATTTGGTAGATGAGCACTGCTCTGAAGATTTTCACACAGTAGGTAAAGGAAAGTGGGAAAGATTCAAACCATGCACCCTTCCAGAGGAAGCAGGTCATTAAGAAGTCATAAGAGTAACCACTTTAAACTAAATACAGAAATCCTTTACAATTTGATCTTGCAAGGAAAGTAGTATCAGAGTAATATGCAATAATGACTGCATAATGGAAGCTGAAGATCAGATGGTTCTGAGCATCACTCCGAACAATGCAGCCCATATGACCAGATAATTTTCACCCCTTTGCAGTTAACGGAGTGGTAAAGAAGTACTGCAAAAATATTTTCATTAAAATGTGACATGTTTAGACTGCATTACACAATCCAAGCCTATTAATGAATTAATCCATTCTTAATACAATAAATAAAGCAAAACAATTAAAGACAATATAAATACTGCAGAAGGACATCTATATTTCATTTCTGACCTCCGATAGCTATCCCCTCTGATATCACTCAGTACAGGTCTGACCTTCATGAAAGGCTGATAATTCCATTTGCCTGCAGAGTCATTAGACATGGATCATGGCCAAACGGGGCCCTATGCAGGGTAATGTACCAGGTCACTGTCAGCCATATCAATATCCCATTATTTGGCTGTCTGTTCCCAATTACGATAAAAAACTGGTGAAACCTGTCAGTATGCATACTATTCTCTTCTTTACTGTTAGTTATCACAGAAATTTGGATTTTATTTAAAACTTTTATTTCAAATGTTACAGCAAAAATACTGGCAACCATTTTCTAAACAAAAAAACTACACTCACATTGAAAACAGAGTTAGCATTTGAAATAATAAACTCCTCATCCCTTGAAACTCACATTTAGTGAAATGCATCAAGCAACCTACTAAATTGATTGATAATGAAATAGCATATAGTGAAGGGCTAATTAGCAACTATGTGAAGGGTGCAGGAATTCAAAAAACAAATAAGAAAAACATTTGCTAATAGCCTGGGACAGCCTGCTAGACACGTTTCCCTTTACAGGAATAGTGTAGGAGAACTGTCTGGTGAAGTCTTCTTCTTCTTCTTTTGGCTTTTCCCAATTAGGGGTCACCACAGCATATCACCTGTCCGCTCATGATTGGCAGTGGAGTTTTACTGTGTCGAGTTGCCAGCCCAGCGCCCAACCTTCCAAAGGCGGCACACATATGCACGCACGCAGTCACACCTAGGGCCAATTTAGAGTGTCCAATCCACCTACAGCATGTCTTTGGGATGTGGGAGGAAACTGGAGCACTCAGAGGAAACCCACACGACCACAGGGAGGACATGCAGACTCCGCACAGAAGGCACCACAGCCGAGGATCGAACCGGAGAACCTCTTGCTGTGAAATGGCAACTCTAACCGTTGCACCACTGCGGCCGCCTTGGTCAAAGTCACACAGATGAAAACAATGGAAGACGGAATCAAAACCTGCACTACAAGAAGCAGCTCTTTAAAAGCTCACAGCCTTACTCATCCACACTAAGTGCAAGATAAACTGCTGTAGACCAAACAGTGAATTTCATGGTTGCTTGCCTGAAAAAAAAATAAAAACAAGCTAAATTAAAAATATTTTCATAGTTAAAAAATTAAGTTTAAATTTATAGACTTCATGCTGTCCAGATTGTTTACAGATAAATAATTACACACCGTCAACATTCCTTTATATTATTTTACACTATAACTACTGTTGTGCATAGGTAGTTACTAGGCTTGCAGAACTTGGAACCATTGAAGAGCTTAGCCTAAGTTTACAGTTGTCCTAAAGCACCATCTGGTTAAGTGACTTGCTGAAAATTGCATAACTGGCAAATAAGAGCTGAGGAAATCAAACCCTGTACCACAGGAAGTACACCTCAAAGGCTTAACCATCTGCACTAGCTGCCAGACTATTGTAAAAAAAAAAAAAAAAAAAAATGAAAGGATAGGAAAGATTCAAACCTAACCCACCTGGGACAGGAAGCAACAGCATTAATTCTCTACACTTATTTGTTAATGGCAATCTGGCAGTTGGTACTTATATGATGTGGCACTCTTTGGTACTACATGGCAGAGGATTACGGCTCCAAGCCAAGAGTCGCCTCCCCTTGTATAGGAGCTTGATCCTAACAAGAGCAGTTTACACACACACACACACACACACACACACACACACACACACACACACACACACACACACACACACACACACACACACACACACACACACACACACACACACACACACACACCAGTGCAGCCCAAAATCTCATTTCAGCAGCATGATGACTTAGTTTCCTGTCCCAAAAGCAGTTAGTTTCCAAGTGAAAAGCAGTTCAGTTTAAAGTGCAATGACGTCAGAGTCATTGCATAGCATAGTCAAATTGGGGAGACATGGCTGGGTGGACCACAGGCAGAACTTAGGTTCATTGGTATACCCTAGGCTAATGACCATAATGGCCTTTATAAGCCTAGCCACACAATCCAACCTAATTGTATCCCTATGTATCATGGGCATTTATTTGGAGGGGCTATGTTAGATAGTAAATTTCTAGAGGTTATGTGCGGAGGGGGTATGTTAGTTTGGGCATTACTGTTTGCCTCTATCATGGACATGTTAGTCAGACCTGGGATGATTTCTGATTTATTATCATTTAGTTAAGGTTACACTTAAAAAGGTTTAGGGATGGACTCTGCTTCACATGGATGGGGAGCTCGTTCCAGAGCATGGGGATCCTCTGAGACACGCATCATATTTATATCACAAGCAAAATTTAAATCCTTGGATCTAGTGGTTCTGATGCTGTTCATTTTGTGAAATGTGCAAAATGTCCATTAGAGCTGAATCCAAGATACCTTGTTGCCCTGGCATAGATCACCTCTCAGTAACCTATAGGAGACAGAGTATACAGATAGGGCTTTATACTTCCTAAGTGACATGTGATTGGCTGTTAGGTGGGTGATCTTTTTTTTTTCTTAAGTCATAACTTGTAATCAAACTTTTAATCAAAAAGTTAATCTTATGTTTTAATGGGTCCCCTTGAAGCTGTGGACTCAGGGCAGGCACCTATTTCACCCCTTCATAGCCTGACAGAATCCATTATAGAAATGTTTACCAGATATTTTGCCAGATATCAGTATTTATGTAAAATAAAAGATGCCCTGTTTTAGATACTATTCCTCAATAAGAATACCATTTAAATTCACAATGATCCTGCATTCTACAGCAGTTAATCCTATATAAGTTTTTCATGAACTGAATATATTTCAATTAAGTATTCAGAGGTTCTGGCATAATTATCTTCTTGCTTGTCCAGGCATAAATAGACATCACATCTGGTAACTGGACCTGGAAATCATAATTTATTTGGTTTTGTATATTAGCTTAAGAAAAGCAACTATAATAATGAAACTGTTTAAACACACACACACACACACACACACACACATATATATATATATATATATATATATATATATATATATATATATATATATACACACACACACACATCCTATTACAAGAGGGTGTATTACATCAGCCAAATTCCATCTCATATGAGCTTCGCTACCCTCTTCACTGCTCCGTGTTCCACAATGTAATTAATGTAGCACTGTATTTTGTCACTTTATTACTGGTTTGTAGACCTCCAACCACTAGAAGACTGCAGTCTTTTCTGGGTTCCTTGCAAATCCATGGCTGCTGCTGTTGCAGAATAAGAACTTCCTGATGTCTGTCAGTCAGTACATTGCATTTTAAAGGGATACTTGTCCAGGAAAGCCGAATGGTGTTTAGATGGTTAATGTTATAATAAGACATCCCTTGCAACCATTTTCTGTGTCTCATTTCAGCTTACAGCAGCAGGTAGCATTGTGACAACTGTCTGAAAAAGTCAGCTAATAGACAGCTAGACACATTTTATATGAAGTGATAACAGATCTATGAAGCTGGGAAAAGTTTCATCTCCATTTAATAAATAACTAACTCCTTGTCCAGCAATAAACACCTTTGCTATACAGTACAGCATTAGAAACAAAGCACAGTATAAATCCACTACGAGTCATACAACAGCCTAGCCTTCATATTAGTTTGTTCAGCATATTATATAGGTAGGATATAACCTATAGTATCGCTCTGACTACAGTGCAGTTTGTATTCTGTCCATTTAGGATTTAAAACTGTTGTACATACAGAATAAAGTTTTAGTAGGTCAAACTTCATCTGCATATTAGTCTATGACAACACAGTTTATGTTTTCTTCACATCTCCTAGTTACACAACAGCACACATACAAGTGTTACTGTAAACATTTTGCATCCAATTTTGCAGTAATATAATACTCACATGATTTGACTTTTACAAAGTAACCAAAAAGAAGACACACAAGAGCATAGAGTTTTCAATCTTCAAAAAAGCTATGTTTACTTTATACAGTGTCAGTAGAGCTCATTGCGGGAGCAAGGCTGTGCAGGAGAATAAAAGACTGTGTTCAGATATTCACACTTTGGTTATGTTTGAAAGCAGACATGATGATTCTTGAATGACTGTCACTACCTCAAATAACAGTAATCTCACACCCCAGATAACAGGGGTGTAAAGGTCATACAGGGTCACTAGAATAGCAGGTGAACAAACCATAGAAGAATATTGTGGATATCTACCCAGAATTGAAGATCAGGAATAAAACAAAGTCATAACAACAGTTCTTCAAGTTCTAATTACACATCAAATAAATTCTTATAAAACAAACGACATGAGCAAAAATATAGACAAGCAAGGGTGGTGAGGGTTTTTAACCATCTAGTTGGACTTCTTCTAGCCAAATTAAACAAAGGAACCAAATGGCTAAAATATAACTATGAGCACACCACAATGAAAGGCTCCTAACCAGGGCCGGCCTTAGCTGAAAAGTCATGTCCTCAAAAAATAGAAGACCATGTGCCTTGTTTCAAAGGGTTGCTTAACTTACAGTTTAATTTACTTTGGGGTAGGCAAGTGAGTCTTACAGCTCAGTGAAAGTAGAATAGCAACTTCTCTCCTCCCTCTGTATAGTAGCTTAAGCTAGAATAGCACAAACACAGATAGCCATTTGCTAACGAATACAATCTCGCAATGAAAACAGACTTAGCATAAGCATTTAACTTCTCTGCCATTGAAATGGAATGAAAACCCAGATTCATAGAAAATCCATCTGGCCATTAAGTTTATCTTTGGGCTGTTTTCAAAACAGACTCCTTGCACACATTTTTAGGGCCATGCATACATGTATTAATTATTTAATTCACCTTCCTGATTCTAGTAAATTATACTCCTTGTATAATATCACTGCCACTTGTTAGAAAGTGTTTTAAACTGCAGTTTAACATTCTTTTAATAAGCAATGAAATGATGTATAAAATCAATAACACTATTCATTTCAGAAAATTTCAACCATAATAGGCTAGACCTGTCATTACAATCCACCAATATCACTCAATGCACAATCTTGCAGAAGTAAAATCATCTGCATAATTCCACATTAAAGAAATATGTAACTAATGAAGAGGTTGCTACTGGCAAACAACTTTACATCTCAGTGCTTCATCTACAAATTCAGTGTAAGTTGCCCTAGAAGAATTGCCTATATTACAATTAAAAATGTGATAAACTGGTAATATTGCAAAAGGAAATGACTAAAACTGGCAAGTTCATAGTTACTAGGGTTCTTGTACAAAGGAGGACACACTCAGGAGTGGAGAACCCCTAGCCTCCCTTGTAATGCACCAAATAATTGGCAATCATATGGGTACTGCAATATCAGCACTTCATCTACATGGCGTGGGAGTAGAATCCACAGCCTTCTGCACCAAAGGCAATTGTGGTACTAACACTGCTTTCAAATTCCCTGTACAATAAGGCACCACTTGTTAGTGTGTGCTTTAAATTTGTAGTTTTGAATATTTTTCCAGTAAGCAATGAAACAATGCATTTCCCAATCATGAAATAACTGCCCATTTCAGAATATTTTAACCATGAAAGGCCACTCAAGACCTTCTATCATTACAATCCATCAGTATAAGTCAGTAAGCACAATCTCTGCAGAAATAAATTTCATCTGAATAATTCCACGTTAAAGAGATGCGTAACTAATGAAGAGGTTGTTACTGGCAAGCAACTTTATATTTCAGTGTTTCATCTACAAATTCAGTGCTTGCTGCCCTTTAAGAATTAATTGCCTATGTTACATAAAACTTGTAAGCTGGTGATACTACAATAGGGAATGACTGAGAAAACAACAAGTTCATAGTCACTAGGCATCTTAAGCAAAGGAAGACACACTCAAGAATGCCAACCACTACCTCACCTTAAAATGCACCAAATAATTGGCAACTAGGGTGTTACATACAGTGCCTCCATACCTCTCAACTTCTTAGCACAAGAGAGCTGGAGAAAGCCTAAAATATTGGGGGGGGGGGGAGCAAAGGCTCCAAAAGGACAGATTATAAATATTGCTCTTATAGACTTAAAAAGTTGCTAAAATAACAGTATTTATCTTAGCAGGCATTGTCTAAAGGAAATGAAGACTGAAACTCAAATGTATGACATTTAATTATTTCAGTCTTTAGGGATTTTCCAGAAAACCACACATTTTATGAGGAATAGGCCAAAAATATGAGGCAAGAATTTGGACATTCTGCAAACATCTGTACAGCAGAAAGATATGCATGCTTCTCAACCTCTTAGTGCAAACAATCTGCACAAAGCCTAAAATAACACGGATGCAATGGCAAAAAATAGGGACAGTTTGAAGTAGTGCTCTTGTTAACTTAGAAAGTTAAAAGAACAGTATTTGTATTAGCATGGATTTTGTGGAGGATGCAAAGTTTAAAACTCATATACATATAACTTCGTGACTACAGTCCTTCCTGATTTGCCAGAAAACCGCAAACTTTATGAGAAACAGACAAAAACTATAATGCTAAATCCAGACACTTGAAAAGGTATGCTAAACACACAAACACACACACACACCTACTCTCTCACATAGCAACACACAGATACGCACCTTCTCTCTCATACAGCAACTAACAACTAGTTTAAATTCCACACAGTCCTACTCTACTCTCATACAACACAGACATGCACTTTTCTCTCTCATACAGAGACAAACGGAACCACGAAGTTTACATTATATATATACACACACACACACACACACACACACACCTAGGGCCAATTTAGAATATCCGCTACACCTACAGCATGTCTTGGGAATATGGAAGGAAACCCACATGAACACAGAAGGTACACGCATCTACTCTCACACATTAACACACACACACACACACACACACACACACACACACACACACACACACCTAGGGCCAATTTAGAATATCCGCTACACCTACTTGTCTTGGGAATATGGAAGGAAACTGGAGCACTGGGAGGAAACCCACACAAACACAGAAGGTACACGCATCTACTCACACATGCACACTATCTCTCATGCAAACAGAACAGCTAAATTTAAATTCCATACATATACACACAGACTTCCTCTCTCATACAGAAGTCTTCTTCTTCTTCTGGCTTTTCCCGGCTAGGGGTCACCACAGCAGATCCTCTGTCCGCTCATGATTGGCAGTGGAGTTTTACAGTGTCAAGTTGCCAGCCTAGCGCCCAACCTTCCACAGAAGGCACACACATGCACATACTCACACCTAGGGCCAATTTGGAGTGTCCAATCCACCTACTGCATGTCTTTGGGATGTGGGAGGAAACTGGAGCACCCGGAGGAAACCCACGCGATTACAGGGAGGACATGCAGACTCCGCACAGAAGGCACCCCAGCCGAGAATCGAACCGGAGAACCTCTTGCTGTGAGGCGGCAATGCTAACCGCTGCACCACTGTGGCCGCCCTCCTCTCATACAGAAGTGAGCGGCTTAAATTACACTTAAACACAAACACGCATACACTTATCTTCTTTCTAAACCAAATGGCTCCACACGGACTTGGCGTATTTCTTAAAAAAATTGCTAGTTTAAATTACATGCAGGCCTGAAGAATGTAATTGCGTCCACGCTGGTGTCATGACGCATGCGTGTTGATGTTCCTCCTTAAGGTAACAGACTCATGTACCTCAAATTTTTTTTTTTTTTAGTTTTCAAGCCAACCTGCAGCTGTAAGTGGGAGGGCGCTCACCCCTCTCCCGCTATGGATCAGGCTTCCTGAGCAGGGAGCCGAGCGAGAAGAATGTTATTAATTAAAATAAATAAATAGTTAAAAATAGCACCCTTTCCGAGGCTGGCCTATACGGGGCCCTAGGCGGTCACCTAGTTCGCCTAAGGCTGACCATGCTCCTAACCACTGACCAGTGGGATGCCACCAAGTAAGTTGTGGTGATAAACTCTTTCATATGCATACTTAGACTATTCAATTCAAGTTAAGCAGATGAAGCAGAAGGCCGAACTATAACGACCAGCACCATTATGATAACAAGTCTCCTAACATTACATCAGTAATGACCAATGAGCTTCCACCTGTAAGATGGACTGATCAATCAGAATGTTAAAACTAATGGAAGATTGTCAAATTAGCAGACAGCAGCAGTCTCAGGAGGTCAACTCACCAAAAGACCTGAAGCCAATCAGTAGCATAACCATGGTACTGAGAAGTTTAAAAAATTAACAACAACAAAGCAAAATAAACTGAAGATTAAAAAATGAATAAAGTAAGAAGAAAACACAATAAACTGAGTATTAAAAAAAATCATAGTGAAATGCCAGAATCAGGTACAGCTTATAAACTCATTAATTTTCAGATCATCCTGAAGCAGGCAATGGGGGGCAAGCATAATCAACAGAAGATGCCAATACAGGCAAAAGGAAAGGGTGGAATCAGATGAAAGTGCCAAAGCTATGAACAAAGTCTAGATCATATGGAAAAGGCACTAAAAAAAACAGACAACAACACAGCATATAATGCATAGATAATAACACAGAGCAAGGTGAATGGGTGGAACATGCTTACCACATGCGCTGTTTTATTTCACTGCAGTAAAACAGTACGGATTTGATCATCTATGTTTTTGCTTTTTTCTTTTGTTTATATCAAAAAACTTCAGTTAGTGAAAAAAGATGAATACAGCTCCAAACAAAAGCCATGTTATGCTATGCTAGAAACTGAAGCTTACAGAAAATACACCCAAGATATATCTATAATATGAAGAATACAGACTTAACAACCATTTGTTGTTAAGCTCACTAAAATAAACTGTTGGATTTCACTGATAAAATGATTATTAACATAACACGTGATGTTAATAAACCAGTAGTATATTGCTTAGTGCCGTTGATAGCAACAAATCATTTCAGTGAATCTTGGCTTTACATTAAATTTTACTAGTATGGTTTTATTCACCATGGATTAAATCACACTAACTTTGGTGTAGCACTAGTTTGCACAAGTACTGAAACTGATCAAAAAAGAGGGCTACAAAGAAAGTGCGTGAGGAGGACGGTTTGTATGATGAACGAGTACAACATATACAGTTGTAGAAAGACTGACTAGATGCATTGACTGTTTCATCTGTTTTTGTCAAAGCCTGCCAACTCTCAGAATGTGGTATTACTTTTGCTGTTATATGGTATCAATATTTCATCTTTGCTTTTCATTTTTCTTTATTGATATAATACTTCTTTCTTGAAAGTGGAAATAGTTATGTCATAGGACTGTAGTAATAAATAGACAGTGTTTTCATACTGGGGAATATCTTTCAACAACTCAGCATAAAAATTTTATCGTACATTTTACAGAAAAAAAAAGTTATTGCATTATCACAGCTTTAAGTATTGGCCAATTACAGTTGTATTAGTTTTTGTCTGGAAACACTCCAGTGAGCCTACTCAGTTATTTTATGCTCTTTGCAGACTGCTTCAGTAAAATATTACACAAGTCATAGTGATATTACTTATGTTATTATGTTAGCTAGACAGCCTTTCAGTTACTTTGGTGGCCATTTCTGTATTAGACCCTGCTTATTCTTATTTATATTAGGTCTTATTTTAGAACTCTTAGCAAAAATTTGTGACTATACATATATTACACATTTGAATCATGTTTACTGCACTGTATCAATTTTCTGTTTCTTAATTCTACAACTTATAGTCAGATACATACAAGTGCTGAAAGCAATACTTACCACTAGAAACTCTAACTCTGTTTATTTTTTCAATTTGCTGAGTAGGTCCAGTTAGACATATCTTATTTGCATTAGAGGCGCAGTAAGAAGAAAATCTGCTAACTAAAAATGTGTGTGTGTGTGTGTGTGTGTCCCTGTTCGTTTGTATGGAAACACTGTAAGACCTAGGTGGCATGAGCATGTGTGCACTGTAATAGGTGGATAACTGCAGCTGCAGCTATATAAATATAATGTTTGTATTGATTGCTACTATCTACTTACAGATTAGTTGCAAATCACAACTCAGTTAAAGATTTTGATATCTACTTTTGTTATTGGCACAGTGCGTTAGATATATTTCATCATTTTATTGATTACTGTATCATATAATATTTGGTTTGGGCTAGCCCACTGAACAAAGCTTTCACTGCATTTTATTTTATAAGTTATTTGTATGTATAGTGATCCCAAAGCTATGTGTAATGGAGATGGACTACAGGGTGTCACCCTGTCATGGGAGTGGGGATCTGAAGTCCCTACTGGAGTAATCTGTTGAAAATTTCATTTAGTTGATTATCTGTGACTGAATTGTCTTTGATGAAAAAAATCATTGCTACAATAACCATCAGGAGCCCAAACCACTTGAATCAGTAGTCTTTTCTTTAAATTATATACGTATTTCTATAACTACATAGAGTTTATTTTGCAGGCTTTTCTGTATGTATCTATAAAATTACAACAAATCAGAATTTCATTTCTGATTAATTTTCCTGAATTATCATTATTTTTCTTTCATAACAATGTTGAGCTTTGCTGACAACACATAATGGTTTGAGAAACTAGATCCTACCTCAACTGTCACTTGTTTTTTTTTTAAACAGCTAGATCTGTGTTAGCTAATGGCCTGTACTAACATTTTAAATTCTTATAATCACATTAGTAGTAAACAGAATTAAAAATGCTGCATTTGGATCGGCTACTTCAGATGACAAGAATTCCATAGAGGTCTCTCAGGGCCAGATTTTAAGACATTTACATAGGACTGCTGAATCTCTGAATGTACTTGCCATGCTTTCTGTACTGAAAACATAACACTCTGATCATCCTACATATTGATGTAGTTTAATGACAACAGTTCATTAGTCGTACAGCTAGTGAAGTGATATATAAGAAATACTGGGTAACTGAAGGTTTGTTATATGCAAGATGCACAATTTGGAGACAGGTCCTACTGAATACTAATATTTAACTTCAATGTAACTGTTCAAAAAAAAAAAAATCAGATTCCTTGTAAGAAGTAAATGCAAAGCTAATTAAACCACTGGAAGTTAACTTTATTATAAACAACAGGGAATCGCAGCATAAATTGTGTTAACATTTCAGCAGATTTATTCTTAAAAGGGTAACATGAAACATTAATATTAAAACCTCAAGTATATTATGAAAAGAAAAACATATAGACACATATTTGTATCATACATTTAACACTGTGGAGTAAATCTGCAAAACGAAAAGACGTCAAGTATAAGCAATTCAACAGAATACAGAATTTTACAAAATATGTAGCTAAAGTTACTTGAATATCTCAGTGACTGAATTTGAGACTAATAATCCTGAGGTATTTTGCAAAGGATGGGCTTCACCTGAGTTATTCTGCAAATAAGTTTTTTTTTGCTGTAATTTGGGAAAAACAATTAAGGATTTATTTTAAAGTATAATTAATATCTCTCTAGAAAAAGAGGATAAAAATGTTAATATTTCTGCTGTCTTGTACTTAATGATAGTTTAAATAATAAGTATGGTGAATTGAAATTACTGCTACATCAGGAGATGGTGGAGGTGTGTATAATAACAAACTTGGTATAACGACAATCTTCACCTTTTGCATTTTCAAGGATTTCAATGGTTTCATAATATCCATATTGCTAAAGAGGGTGGACTGATCTCATTTTATAACAAGGAGAACTGGAGTTGTCAACTTGTTCACAACTGTGAGTTTTGTGAAATATTAACTTATGAAAACCTAAACTGTTTATTGTAGCTTTTTATACACCCTTGTCACACAGGAAGGAATATTAAGAGTTATGGAGTCATTTTATTCTTGAGAGGATTTAAATATTTCTGGCATCTATTGGGATTGCATGTGGAAAGGGTGGTAGGCTGGATAAGAAATGTTGGTCTTTTATTTATTTTATTTATTTAACATTTGTTGATCAGGAAAGTCCAACTAGGACAAAGCCTATTTTCAGTGGAGGCCCAGGGAGAAACGCTCCAGATGCATGTCTCTGGAATGTGGAGGAAACCGGACTACCCAAAGAAATCCACGTGAATGCAGGGAGGACATACAGACTACACACAGAAGACACCCTAGCTGAGTATCAAACCAGAGAACCTCTTGCTGTGAGGTGACAAAGTTAACCACTGTACCACTGTGCCATCTTAGACATGGAGTTATTGCATTTCAACAAGTACATCAAGCAGCAAGAGGTCATAACATTTTACATACTGTCTTAACATCTCAAGAGGTTAACATTAGGGATGATGTTATTTTAAATTCTCATAGGTGTCCCTAACCATAATTTTGTTAAATGAACTTTAGGTGGAAATTTCCCTCAAAAACTTAAAGTTGTATCTGTGTAAAGCTGATTTTCTATTAGTTTTATTTAGTTCTATTATTGGTAGTTGGAAATGAACAGATACATTTAAGGGCCTCTCAGTAAAAGAGATGTGGACTAAATTCTATGAGAGAATAAATATGTCTATAGAAAAGTTTACTCCAGTTAGAAAACATGGATAATGCTTTTAAAGAGAATAGTGCTCCATAGTTTAACTCTAAAACAGGTGAGTGTTTAAGGGGAAAAAAAGGAAGTATTAAGGAATAATTTAGGCAAAGCCCTTCTGAATTGGATAGGATTTATTATAAGAGAATGTTAGATGTTAGAAAATAAGGAAGGCCAAATGTATATTTGAAATGAGTTTGGGTTGAAATGTGGTAGATAATAAAAAATCATTTCATAAATATGTTAGACAATGCAACATGGCTACAAGCACTGTTCTTACATGTAAACATAGAATAAAGAGATCCTCAAATGTGTTGGTGGATAGTTTTGCTAAGCATCTTGGGGAAGTAGTTGGGGATGGCCTTATTGAAAATTCCTCCTTGTATAGTTATGTTGAATTGTAAATGCCCTCAAATTGCTTGTCAGATGGTATAGAAGGCTTTATCAAAAATAAAAAAAGACACAGCCTCTGGTCCAGATAAGGTAAATGGATTATTTATTTTCTGTATTATACAGAATGTTGTAGAAATCTTATTTTACTTACTTTGGTTATCTTTTAAATTAGAATTTATACCATCTCAGTGTAAATGTGCATCGATTATTCTATACTATATTTGGAACTGAATTTTAAGACTAAGTTTGCTTGTCTTATTAAGGTATTTGATTAAATTCTGATAGTTGTAATGTAAAATTCAGTGGAAGAATCATATTATGATATCTTTCAACATGACTTCTCTTCAGGAAGGTCTAGTATAACATGTAATATATCTGGATTTGACCACGGTCTTCAATATTGTTCCTTGTCAACAAATGGTTAGTTTTGGAGAAAGGACATTTACTAGTTGTGTTATTAAACTGATTAGAGATTTGTTATGAAAAGGATAGCTAGGGCTCAAGTGATTCAAGGGTCTAAATCTAAAGAATTTTTAAGATCTCAGGGAGTAACCTAAGGTTCAATTTTGGGCCCATATCTTTTTCATATCATCATGTCTATATTCCCCTTTGCTGATAAATGCTGGATTGGTAAATTTGTAGATGATGCTAAAATTGCTTGGCTGTTTACTTCTATGAGAATCAACATAGAATGCAATCATACTTAGACATTTTATATGGTTGAGCTGAATCAAATGGTATGCACTTCAGGAAGTGCAAGATGCTCCTCATAGGTACAATGAATGTAGGCTACCCTTACAGTATGGATTACACTATTATGAAAAGTCTAGAATATTATGATCTACGTATTTTAATTAATAACCAATTGAGCTTTGATGGATATGTGAATAAAATTATTAAAAATACATACTCAGTTATATCAGCATTCTTGAGAACTGCCTCATTTAGTGACAAATTGGTAATGATTCCCATTTATAATACATAATATCAATCGTTCATGATTCTATGTGTTTTTGCAAAATAATAATAGACAAGATTATGAAGTTTTTACAAGAAAAATTAGAGGCTTATCAGCTTTTTCACATGAAACCAGACTGCAAAAGCTTAATCTGTTTTCCATCTGTTATAGACAATTAAGAGACTGTAGAATATAGATTTATTAATGTCTTCCTCACCCTGACCTTTGTTGTCTAATGAGCACAACTTTCTTCAGTATGAAAAATGCACTACAGATAAGTTTCTTGTGGATATTAAAATGATGTATATAAAGACTGAAAGTAAGCACTTTTAAAATATAGCTGAAAAAGATGGAATTCATTACCACTTGAAATTAGAGAAATTGATGGTTTTAATAGGTTTAGAAACAAGGATGACTTGGGGGAATTTTATTTTGACTGTTATGTAAATGGATAAATGCCTGTAATGATCTCTGGTGATGAGTGTGGCCAGTTTGTGAACCCTGACTACAGAGGCGTCTCACTCTGGGGCACATCAAACTGACTTGAATTATTTGAGAAACCTGTCATCACAGATTCTCACTCAACCATCCTTTCTGATTACTGGGACCACCGAACACATCCCTGAGTTGGTTCAGTAAAACTTTCAATAATGTGAAGACTTTGCAGTTATTCAAGTTCTACTTCTGCGTTGGACAGCAAAGAAAAAGAAAGGACTTCCTTCTCAGTATTGTCAATGCATAGTGAACAGTATTACGTTTTAGTTTGTTCTTTACCAGCTCATAGTCAAGCAGGCAAGCTTCAACAAATACAATTACACCGCTTTAATTTATTTTTACAGTTAAGAACATTTTGCCTGCCAGAGCAAAGCTGAGCAGATTATTTATGTATGGACAATTCAGCACATAAACTCAAAGCTCAGACATGTGCCCCTTCCTCTCAGATATGGCTACAAATTTGTCAATATACTTGAGCATGTCTGTAGGGCTAAAAATTTCAGTTTCCACCTCATTTATCTGCAAACACTTTCGAAATCTTCTATATGTAGCACAAAATACCACAGTAACATCAGCCCCTGTATCTATTATGAAATTCATAACTGCACCATGAATTCAAATTTTTACTTGCCAGTCAGCCTTTATATCTGCCACAGTAGGAAATGAGTCCAGGAAAATATTTTATTTATTTAACATTTGTTGACTGGGAAAGACCGACTAGGTTCCACAGAGCCTTTTTTCAGTGGAGGACTGGGGAGAAATGCTCTAGATGCACGTCTTTGGAATGTTGGAGGAAACTGGAGTACACGGAGGAAACCCACGCGAACACAGGGAGAACATGCAAACTCCACATAGAAGGCACCCCGGCTGAGAATTGAACCGAGAATACTTTTTCCACATTATTTTTAGTTTCATTAGAATTTTCAGTGGTACCCTTTTTGATCGTTTTGGTTTTACAAATAACAGAAAACGTAGCCCATTATCTTGCATCTCTTACATCTTCAACCGCATGCAGCACATTTCTCTGACTCATTATGGTAACCATCACATATTTTGCTTTTGTCAGGCTTGCTCTCTGCTTGTTGATTAGCAGCATCATTTTTATGAAGCTTGCCAATAACATTATATTATCATTTGCCATGTTTAAGATAGCATTTTGCTTTTTTATCATTTCAGCCTCACTATTTGTATTACATTTTCTAAAGTCAATACTACATTAGCTAAAGATAGCTCAATTACAGTTCTGTCTCTGATTTGTTCATCTTTACTGCCACTAAAACCACATATTTCGGCCGTTTCATATAATTATCTCATAAATGCTTCCACATACCCACCCTTTGCCTGTACACATCTTTTTGGCACAAATTTTTTTACTAAGGTGGATAATTACACTTAAGCCATCTGCCAATAAATGAAAAGGAACTGAATATGGCCTTGACTTCTTGTCCCATAGCAGACAAAACATGTTCTTCTAATTCTTTATCTGATTTCTTTATCTGAATCCTTTATCTGACTTAGTACTCTGAAATCCTTTGGTGCCTTCTTTTAAACTTTCTCTTGTCTCTGGTCCCAACAAAGCCATTGGCCCTCCGAGAAACTGGGTGCTTGCCATTAGTCAACTACATGGAAAAGTGACCTCAACCCCCCCCCCCCCGCGGATATACCTGGCTGACATTCTATCTACTGATTCTCAAAGTGATAAAAGGATTGCTGTCTAGCGAAGGACGGGAGGAAAGAAACAAAAACAGAAAAACACCATCACAAGCTTTATTGTGTGTCCCAATTGCTTCTTCCTCACCTGGTGTTAAAAGCTTTAGTTTTTGTGCAAATGAATCTAGGCTGTGGCATGCACATGTATTTCTCAGCTCACTAACCCCCCCCATCACCACCACCTTTCTTCCATCCCCACTAAGTATGCATCTCTATCCCTAGTCTCTGTATCACTTTGGCACCTAACTCACTTCAGGAAAGTGTGCTAAAGGCCAAGACTTTGCTGCCTCTGTCCTCTCTTTTCTAAACTAAGGGTTCACTTCATACATTATCAGCATCTGGCTTTACTAATCTAGTTTCTCCACTTAAAACTTTTCTCACTAATAAACTTAAGTGAAAGCCCCACTGATATTTTTTCCACTTTTTCTCGTTGTAAAACTTCATCACTTTATTATCCCCTTTCCTTTCATCTATTTCTTCTAAAATTTGTTTCCCCCTACCCCTTTAAACTATTTCTTCTAACACTTGCTTCCTATTCCTCTGCCCCTTTAAACTCATTTAAGCTTTTCTCAAACACCTGCTTCCCCACCCCCTCGCTCTACTCATCGCACCCTTCTGACCCCTCCTTGACCCCACCCCTCCCAGAGTTGCTCATCAGAGTTTACTTAGTACTCTGAAATCCTTTGGTGCCTTCTTTTAAACTTTATTTTCTCTCTGGTCCCAACCACGCCCCCAGCCCTCTATAAGTAAGAAAGCTTAGAGAAGAGCTTAGTTTGTTCTCTATTCTGGGCATGTTTAACTAATTATATAAGGATACTAGGAATGATATTACTGCATTGGTTTTATCTGTTTCAGTACTGGCTTCCTGCCTACTGTGTACTGCTGTTGGCCTGTAATTACAAGCTGGTAGATATAACACTGCTGCTGGCCTGTAACTACCAGTTGGTAAATGTACATGTACCTAATGTGTTTATTGTGCTAAGACTTGGAACAAGCAGACACAAACACTGCTTCTTAGTCCTTGTGCCTTACTGTACTTTCCTGGTTGTGTTTGTCTTTTACTGAAACAAAACTGACTTCTAGGCACATGTATTATACTCTGCCAGTGTGTAGACCCTCAAAAGTTACCCATGTGACTTATTTGTTGAATAGTGCTGTCACTAATCTTTAACTGCTTGATTTCATTTGATTTATGCTGAAACCTAGCACTGTGTATTATCTGCTGAAAAATGCTGAAATCTTGTCTGTTTTAGTAACTGCTGCATGCTTGCTTATTGTTTTGCTGTACAACTGGAAGTTAAAAGCTCTTTATATTGTAGAAATTCTGTATATAGTAATGGTATTGGTAACTGCATTCTCTCTTCCTTCTGCGTATTCCAGCTTGACTAAACACTAGCACCCCTTGAACTTGCTATGTTATGTAATCTCTCTTCCTTTTACCTACTCCAAATTTTTTGAGTAAACTCTTGCTTCTCTTGACCATTCTGCTTTTACCTGTGTGCTTTCTCCCCTCCCAGTGCCCATGTAAAGGCCCTTTTCTTATCTGTGCTTTAATTACTGCTGCTTTCTTGCTTACTCTTAATGCTATTTCACTCTTTCTGCTTTCCCCTAATATTCACTACCCCTCCATTAATTGCTCTCTCTTCTAAAGATTTAATATTTTTTACCACCTTAAGCTCAATATCTTACTTTCATTACGTCTCTCTTTTATTTTAAAGTAGGCAACTACACGGAAAAGTGGCCTCAACCCCTCCCCCTGAATATACCTGGCTGGCATTCTATCTACTGACCCTGAAAGCAATAAAAGGATTGCTGTCTAGCCAAGGACAGGAGGAAACCAACAAAAATAGAAAAACACCATCACAAGCTTTATGTACATGTCCCAATTGCTTCTTCCTCACCTGGTGTTAAAAGCTTTTGTTTTTGTGCAAATTAATCTAGGCTGTTGCGTGCACATGTATTTCTCAGCTCACTAACCCCCATCACCACAAACTTTCTTCCACCCCCACTGAGTATGCATCTCTCTCTCCCTAGTCTCTGTATCACTTTGGCATCTAACTGACTTCAGGAAAGTGTGCTAAAGGCCAAGACTTTGCTGCCTCTGTCCTTTCTTTTCTAACCCAAGGGTTCAAGTCATACATTATCAACATCTGGCTTTACTCACCTAGTTTCTCCACTCTATTCCCAATTAGGTAAACTCCAATTTCAGCTTTTGGAGTTTTGTTCACTGGACTATATACGGTTTTCATTCTATGAAAACTATCTCACGCAGCACTGTCAGCTGTTAACATATATTATTTCCTGCAAATTTAACAATACCTGTGGAGATATGTTTTTTCTCAGTTTTGTCTCTGAGATTCATGGCTGCTTGCAGGCTGGTGTATCCCGCTCTGTTCACCCTCCGCTTTGCTCCGGGATCACTCCGTTCCCCTACCCTACCCCCCATTCCCACCCACCCACTCATTCCCTACATTTATGCCTAAAAAAAAATCACACCCCCTTCTACATCCAGCCAATACAACACCTGCCTCAATCCCCTCCCATTCCCCTCACCCCCACACCACACCTTTTCAACCATCCACTATGTCCTACCTTAACTCCTTCCTAGCCAATACTCTCCTACTGCACTTAATATACCTCTTGCGTAACTCCACCTCCCTCCATTCATGTACCATTATTCACTTTCAGTCACCTACTCTCCCTCTATCCTCCTCCATCAGTCACACCTACCCATATGCAGCCATTAGCTCACAGTTTTACAACACAACTACCTTTCTCCTCCTACTTTTCAAACATTTGCCCACACATAGGACTGACCCTTCAACTCACAGATATGTAAAACTTACCAATAAATTCAGAAACTCACTCTGTACAATATAACACAAATGAAACTCCAGGCTGACATCCACCCCTACCCTGGCCCTCTCATCCACACCCCTCATTACCCAAACATTTCCCCACCCAGCCCTCCACCAATCTCCCCAACATACTACTAACCACCACCCCCTTTCCCCACTTCCAAAGATGAACAACACAGACCTAGTCTTTATAAACTTTAACCTCTGTAGTACCATAAATAAAATTACTGAATTCCATGCAACCCTTAATTCCTACTTACCTGACATTGCAGCAATAACCGAAACCTGGCTAAAGCCCCACATCAAAGACAAGGAAATTATTGCAAATGGATATAACATAATTAGATAAGACAGACCAAACAAAAGGGGCGGTGGTGCTATTATGTATAAAGACACACTCAAACTGGAACTACCCTCCTGACTTACCTAACTTTGAAATCCTAACAACATGCCTAGTAATAAACCCTAACAAATCTATAATTATCATAACCAACCACCTCCCCCGGCAACAACCTACCCATAATTGAGAATCTTCTCACCTGAGCATCAAATAATTTCAGCCAGGAAACCATTATCCTGGGTGATTTTAATCTGGATTGACTTTCCTGCAACACCAGCAGCCCCTCCAATTTCCTAAATCTCTTCAATTTCACCCAAATCATATCATGTCCGTCCCGGCTAGATAAACACTCTAAAAAGCAGTTCACACTAGATTGGATAACTAAATAATAAACCCAATCTAGGTTATTTAGCAGGCCTGTCTTCCAGACTCCCTCAGTGACCACTCGCCTACCTTCGTGCACAGAAAATGAGCTCAGACACAAACCAAAACAATATATAAATTTATCAGGCACAAAAAAAACTTTTCCCCCTCCACTTTCAACCATCTTCTTCAGCAAAGTAACTGGTCACCTCTTAGAAATCTCCCACTTGATCAGGCAGTCCTGTACTTCAACAATACCTTTCTTAAAATACTCAACAATCTAGCACCCACAAGAAAAATAAGAGCAAAAACTAGGCACATATCTTGGCTATCTAAAGATACCCTAGCACTGCTGAAGCAAAGAAACAGGGCATGCTCTACTTACCACACTACCAAAAATAACATAGACTACAAAAAACATCAGCAGCTACGTAACCAGACTAAGAGACAGATAAAAATAGACATGCAAAACTATTTTCTTTCAGATCAGCAAACCCACCAATTTAACCCCAGAAAATGTTGGCAAAACATTAACAATCTTCTCAACCCATGCTATACCTCTAACCCCCCACCCACAAACTCCAGGATTTAAGACCAAATAGCTACACAATTTAATACCCACTTCATTAACTCAATCACATCTCTTCTTGGTAATCCAACTAATCAACCTCTCACTGTAAACCCTTCCCGCTTCTCACTCCCCCATCCCCTTCTCTTTCACCCCAATCCAAACAAACTACATAAAATCTCTCCTTTCCAAACTCAAACCCTGCTTCTAGCAGCTGATAAACTATCTAATGAATTCCTTAAAATTGCTGCCCCCTCAATCGCTTATCCTATATCAGTCCTAATCAACCATTCTATCTCTGAACAATATCTACCCCATCTATGGAAATATCCCACATCATTCCCCTACACAAAGACGGCCCCTCTAAGGATCTAACTGCCGTCCCATAGCCATACTCTTCCCCTCTAACCAAAATCTTAGAAAAATGCATTCACTCCCAACACCTTGACCATTTATGCCTAAGACAGGGCTATGTATTTTCCAGCCAGACCACCACACAGCCCATATAAGGCAGGGGGAAGGAGGGAGGGATGGTTGAAGACAAATAAAGAAAAACAACTCAGATGGAACGTTATGGTGAGCACATAACTTCGTTATCTGAAGTTATTTTCATTTGCTCTTCAACCTGTGGGACAGAATCCCCAGCTACTAAACAACTGTGAGGCCCTCATGGAAGGATATTCCATAACACAGCAGAGCCAAGGGATGCCCTACTTTTGGACAGAAAATCCAACTTGTAATGGGAGATGAAAGTATGTGAAGATTCCCAGGCAGCTGCAGAGCAAATGTCATCCAAGGAAACTCTGGACCAAAAGGCAGCTGAAGTAGCCATAGACCTAATAGAATGCACCTTAACTTGACCTGGTGGAGACAATCCTTTGGTTGAATACACCAAGAGTATACACTGAGAAATTCAACGAGCAAATATGACCTTTGATACAGGTTTCCCTAAAAAGGGCTTAGAGTAGGAAACAAAAAGTTGATCAGACTTGCGAAAGGCCTTTGTCCTGTGTAAGTAAAAATGTAATTGTCTATGAACATCCAGCAAGTGCAATTTATACTGTCCCTTATTCTGAAAGTTCAGAAACAAGATAGGGTGGCTGATAACCTGACTGGTGCTTGATTCTGAGGTCACTTTCAGCAGAAAGGAAGGATTAGTGTGCAAAGATACCCTGTCTTTATGGAAGATCATGTAAGGAGGCTTAATCAATAAGACCTGAAGCTCTGACACTCCTTTTAGCTGAAGTAATAGCAATCAGGAAGGCTGTGTTCCAAGACAGGAACTGCAGATCCACTGAAGCAGCAGGTTCAACGGGGGAAGAATCCAAGGCTTGAAGGACCAAAGTAAAGTCTCAAGGGGCACAGGGTCCCTGATTGGTGGCCTAAGAAGAAAAGTACCCTTGAGAAAAGCTTTGCAGAGCTTAGTAGAGGCTAGAGAAGCTGACTTATCCCCTATGTGGAAATTAGAACTATTCACCAGCTGAACTTTAACCATAGAGAAACTGGCACCCTGTTGAAAAATGCCTGCCAGAAACTCCTAGATAACAGGAATCAGAGCAGTGAAGGGATCCAAATCCCTTTCAGATTCCCAAATTGAAAAACTTTTCCACTTACATGAATAAACCTTCCTCGTGGAAGATCTATGAGCCGCTACCAAAATCTTCTTAAGAGGAGAAGATAGCTCGGGAGTCTTAACTACCATGGGAACTGGAGCAGCCAAGCTGTGAGCTTCTGACTGGCCAGATCTGGATGTGGAATCCCTGAAGGATGTGGAAGATCTGGAACCAGATCCAACATCCAGGGAGGACTCACTACGTGAAATCACAGGGAAGGGAACCATGCTTGGTGAGGCCAGAAGGGAGCAATGAGGATGACTGAGCTTCCCAGCCATTGCATTATCTGAATGAACTTTGGAATCAGGGGAAGTGGAGGATAAGCACAGAGAAGACCAGAGGGCCAAGCATGAACTAGAGCATCTCTAGGGGACTCCCCAGAGGATCAGAGCGAAAAACTCGCTACTCTTCACATTGGAAGGAGAGGCAAGGAGATCACAGCAAGTCTGCCCCCACTTTAGAAAGATTTGTTTTGTTACTGAAGGATTCAGAGACCACCAGTAAAACATCAGGATAGACCTGCTGAGCCTGTCCTCTAGAATGGTGGACCTCCCCAGAATGTGTGCTGCCACCAGAAAATGGCCAGTGGAGATCGCTCATTCCCACAATCTCATGGTTTCGCAACAAAGGGGGTAAGAACTGGTTCCCCCCATTTGTTGATGTACCAGACTATTAACATGTTGTCTGTCTGGATGGCAATCATCCCTGGGGAAGATGGGGATGAAGAGTTTGCAATGCCAATAGCACCACCCTCATCTCCAGGATGTTGATATGCAACTGGGTCTTCAGGGAAGACCACTTACCTTGAACTGTCCTTCCTAAGCAATGCCCCCCACCCATGCAGGGAGGTGTCTATGGTCACCATGGTCAAAGGGGTGGGAAGAATAAATGGGCGACCACAAAGAAGATCTGGGGACTGACCCCATCAGAGAAGAGAATCTCTGCATGCTAGCGATAGACAAACAGGATGTGACAGTGGTAGATCTAGAAATGACCACTGGACCACCACAGTCCATTGTAGCAACCTCAAGTGCAATAGAGCTGTGGAAACTAGGCTGATTGTGGCCACCATTGACCCCAACACCCTTAAAACAATCCCCACTGGAGGAGATGGAACTTGAATGTGCAAGACATGAAGTTTGAGAGACTGAAGTCTGTCGGGTGTCAAGAAAACATTTTTCTGATTGGTGTCCAACCAGGATCCAATAAAGTCCGGAACTTAAACTGGTTCTAACAGAGATTTATTGAGATTGATGGTGATGCCCAACTGGTGGGCGGCTTGGATAAGGATATCCCTGGCTTGGAAGAGTTGATGCCTGGAGGGGGCAGAAAGGAGCCAATCATCCAGGTGGGGGATGACCTGGAAGTCCTGCAGCCACAGGTGAGCTGCTACCACCACCATCACTTTGATGAACATCCTGGAGGCTGTGCTGAGATGAAAGGGTAGTGCACTCAATTGGCAATGATTGTCCCCCAGCTAGAAGCAGAGAAACCTCCGAGAGTGTCTGTCCATTTTCAATGGGAAAGTACATATCTTGAAGGTCTACTGAGTACATCCAGTCATTCTCCTGCAGGAAATGCAGGATAGACTGGAGTGTGGCCATCTGTAATTTCATCTTGGCAACTGACAGGTTCAAGGTAGAGATCCAGAATTGGCCTCAAGTCCCCCATTTTCTTTGGCTCTAAAAAGAACCTGGAATAAATCCCTAATCTGAACTAGTCTCAGGGGCGGGGGCTGGATGACTCATTTTTCTAGCAGCTTGAAAATCTCCTGTGCTGCTGCCTCCCTTTGCACAGGTGGAATGTCCAGGAGGTGTTTGGCCAGAACTGGTCTTTGAAGGAAGGGAATTGAATATCCTCTGGATATGATTCGCAACACCCATTGATCAATTGTGATAGACTCCCAGGCTGTTGAATGTAGTGATAGTCGACCCCCGACTGCCTCCAGGCATGAGCAGCCAGGCAACCCTTCAGGGCTGCTGTGCAGACCTGTCTGAGAATGAGTCCAGAGGCCCTTGGTTTGTCAGGCCCGCTTTGCTGTGAGGGCGGCTACTGTCAAATCCCCCTCTGCCACTGAGAGAAGGTGAGTCCCAAGCATCCTGGGAATAACCCTGAGACTTCTGCAACCACATCTTCTTCGCCCCCTGCTGATAACTGGAGAAGGATCATTGAGGGGTTGAGAAGCAGATTCCAACAGCAGAGTCTTCCCGTCTTTCTCACTCTTGACCAGTGGATCGCTTACTGTCTTTCCAAAGAGAGTGGAACCATCATTCTGAGCATATGTAAATGATGCCTTGAAGTGCTCTAAAAAGGTATAAAGTTGGAGTCAGGTGTGATGCTTGATGGCAATGGCTGCTCCAGCAGTGTCCTTGGTAGCATGAGAGAGAAGCCGCATAGAGGTATTAGCAATGGAGATGAGGGTGGCCATTCAAGAGGAGAAAACCTTCCTATCCTCCACCGACATGGACTCTGGGGTAGACTCAGTGATCTCCTTCACTAAGTCTCGCTGAAGCCTAATAACATGCGCCATGTAGTTCAGCTCATGTACAGAGAACTTTGCTGAAGCATAGGCCTGCTTCATGAAATGGCCCAAGGTCCGAGACTCTCGGTCTGGTGGATGAACCGTGGAGCTCTCCTGTGTGAGCTCCTTATTGGTGGCCACCGCTGCCACCACCATGGCCTGGACAGGGGGTCCCTTTGACCAGTGTGGTTTGTTGGTAGGGGCATTGAGGACCTTATCAGGGTGTCGGGGATAGGCTCCACTTTGTCGGGCTCCTTTCACACCCAAGATGTAACAATATCCACCACAGGATCTGTGGGAGGGGACACCTAGGATGTAGAGGGTCCTCGCCAAATGCCTCCAGGAACACCGACACATCAGGGTTGGGTTTTTGGACAGATCACCTCCCGCACTGCTGCTGCAGTATCTCCAGGATGTCTCCAAATAGGACATCCTCTTGGGGGTGATCTGGAGAAACCCTGCCCTTCCTCCAAGTTGGTGTCTTCCATGAGAGAATCTGGCGGGGAGTATCAGTGCCTCCTTTTACACATGCATTTTCAAGGAACTTTCTCGGGGGGTTCTGCAGAGGACAAGAAAACATCTAGCTGTTCCTGTGTGGGAGCTCCCTGGGTCAGGGAGGCAGCAGGCTATCCCTGAGGTGGCAAGATGGTGGAATCCAGACCAGAAACAGAAGGAGCCAGGATGGAGTCCAAGGACAAAATCATCAAGGGTCTCAATGGGATCAAGAGAACCTTCTCCACCATGTCAAAGCCAGAAGGAGAACGAATCCCCTGAGTTGGGGCTATGATAGGGTACATAATCCTCTGGATCAACGGGGGAGCTGGAGCCGAACCTCAGACAATGAGACTCCGATTGGTAGGCTCTGCTCCGAGAAACTTGGAGCCAAAACCAGACCCTTGGATACGGCACCGAGGTTATGGCTTTGAGCTCATCGGAGCCAACCCACTCAAGGTAACGGCCAGAACTGAGGTACCAGGTACCATCAGCACTGACCCCTCAATGACCTGAGGACTCCAAATCCAGGGGTCAGATTGGAGAAGGAGTGATCGGGATGAAAGTGGACTGCATGCCCCCCCGCTCTGGAGGAAGAGGGGGCAGGCAAGACTCACATCTGTATCTGAGTGCGGATGAATCTCCACATTATCCTGTCCACCTCAGCTTCAAAAAGGCTGCAGGTGGATCTGGAGGAAGAGGCCATCGACTCCAGCCTAGAGAGGCAATGAGGTGATGCCAATATGAGGGAACAGCTCCAAGGGACCTCTAGCTCCAGAGAGAAACAGGGAGAATGGAGTCGGGAAGAACCAGTGCTAGGAGCCGATTGGAACCTAGCTGGTGGTTCAGCTGAGGAACAGCAGTCGAGGGGCCACTTCTTCAGCCTGTCTGTGTTTGTGCTTCTCTCAGTCCCCGGTCCTCTTAGCGGGAGGTTGAGTCCCAGAGGCCAGAGGCCAGAGCAGAGACAGAAGTAGCAACAGGAGTAGAATTAGAAGGGGGTAGCCTGGGCCCCCATAGTAGGTGGAGGGAGAAGGCTCTTGAGTATAACTTTATTCCTGCTGTCGATCAATGCACAGGGATTGAATCCCACACAGATCAAGCAGGAGGAATCAAGATGGACAGCCCCTAGGCAAACAACACACAAAGTGTAGCCATCACCTGGGGAAAGCTTATGGCCACACTCTGTGCACTTGCGAAAGCCTGGTTTGGGTGTCTCTGCCATCTCACTAAGAGAGAGGCCCAAATAGAAAAACACACATGCACACACACTCTTAGAGATAGGACAGCGAGAGTAAGGAAAGATTTTTTTTTTTTTAAACCAACACCTAAATGTGAAAGGGGAGGTCACAGGAAAAAGATAGAAAGAGAGATTTTTAGATAGGAAGAGAATTTAAGTCACTATATTAAACACACTTACCCAAAAAAGCCTGGAGCAGCGGACCATGATAATTGCAATAAATGAGGCAAATGAGATCTGAATGGAGAAAGGAGACATGGGGCATTATGGGTAGGGTAGGAGCTTGGAGCTCAGATCCGATGCTGGAGAAATGCGGCAGAGTCAGATCCATCCCAAATCCCTGTTCCCACAGGTTGAAGAGCAAATGAAGACAACTTCAGATGAGTACTAAACGAATCTCACCATATTTTCCTTACTGACCTAAAGAATTACTATTTTCTACTAAAGCAAGACAAGATGAAGTGAGTGAATTGTCTTCCTTCTTTGTCAGGTTTCAAAAACAGACTGCTTTGAGATTTCTCTCATATCTAGTATTAAAACTTCATTTCAGTGCTGGATTATAGAATGACATCAAATACATCTGGTCATCTGACTCTGATTCCCACACTACTCCCTTTGCTAGAAATTGAACCAGAACTTAGCACATATATGTTACCATACACACAGACCTTTGCTGAGATGTATTATAGCATTGGAAACTATAAAAACATTTCAAAACTTTCACACTTCCAAGGTATCTAAGGACAATACAGTAGGATTCCTAGCCCAGGTTTTCACAGATATTTCATCTCTGGCTGCAAACAGAACTGTAAGATACAAATTTTATGGCCTAAACTAGGTAATTTAATTTCAGACTATTTTTCAATGTTAGCTGGACTGAGAGTAACCTCTTCTCTTCCAGTATCCCGTTACAATATATTAATTTCAACAGTTACAATAAAGTCTGACATATAGGTATATTTCATTTCTGTCCGGCAGGACCCACTGTTGGTACATTTTTAACACAAGCAGCTTTACAAATACATTTTCAGCACAAGCATCTGTACAAATCAGTTTAATATAGAAATAACATACAATTCTTTACAACACTCCAGCTAGCTAAGCTGGCATATGTTACACATCTACTGCCTTACTTCTCCTGGTATAGCTGGCAATACCTCACATCATCACAGACACATTGCATGGGGATAATGATCAGTTATTAACATAAATTCTGTACCTATCAAGTAATGTTGAACTGACTTCAGCATCCACGTAATAGCTAGGCATCCCTGTTTGATGTCTGTTTACTTAGATTTCATTGTGGTCAGTTTTTTGCTAAGAAAGCAAATGGGTGCTGTCCAACATCTATTTTTAGGTTCATAGGTAAGTACTAGGCTATCTGCCCAAGGGCATTTATAAGCTTAGCCAGAATATGTTGGCTTTCGCCACCCCCTTAGATTAGTTCCCTGTGCCTCTGTCCAGCAGAGCCATTAGTTCCCTGTGCCTCTGTCCAGCAGAGCCATTAGTTCCCTGCGCCTCTGTCCAGCAGAGCCATTAGTTCCCTGCGCCTCTGTCCAGCAGAGCCATTAGTTCCCTGCGCCACTGTCCAGCAGAGCCACTGCAGTGATCCCTAGGGTAAATTTTCTGTTTCCCATCCACCTGTCAAGGTTTGCCTTGAAGAGTGTTAGTGAGGGGCTCTGCCTGATGCATATTGGAATCTTGTTCCAAAGCATGGAGAGTCTCTGGGATAGGAATCTATCCCTCCAGCATGTCCTAGCTTTGTGGTGAGGTTATCTGTATAGCGTGTGGCTCTCTGGGATTTGTTTTTTTAGGTGGAGCATGTCCATCAATTCTGGGTTGGACATGGCCTTGTATGTCAGGCAGAGATCACCTCTGAATAAGCGGTATGCAACTGAGTACAGCTGGAGTTTCTTGAGTCGGGCTGCATAGGGCATCTGTTTGAGGCCAGTAATCCTCTTGGTGAGGTACTTTTGTGGTCTTTCCAGCTGTTGCAGGTGTCTTGTAAGGTACATCCCAAATGGGCATTGTATTCTATGATGGGTCTAATGAGTGATGAGTAGAGAGGCACAATAACCTCTTTTGTTCTAGATGCGAACCCTTTTGTGTTTAGGTGGGCCACATAGAAAGATTTTCTAAACACCTTGGCAATATGATTATCGAAGGAGAGATTGCTATCTACTTGGGTCCCCAGGTCCCTTATTACATTTTCTGTATTTACGGGACTACCACCTATGTGGTAGTTCTCGGCTACTTTGTTTTTTCCAAAGGGGATGACTATGCACTTTTTGGCATTTAGCTTGAGGCCATGATTTTGACACCAGGTATCCATCTCAGTGAGACCCATCTGGAGGGTGTCTGTATCAGCCGGAGAATCTATTATGGCCCCTAGTTTGCAGTCATTTGCGAACTTGGTCAGCCATAGTCCTCCTGTGCTTGCCTGTACCTCTGAGATGTATATACCGAAGAGGAGGGGTCCTAGGACTGTGCCCTGGGGGATGCCACTTGTAACCGGTTTAGAGTCGGACATAGAGCCTGCAACTCTCACCATGTGGGTTCTATCCATGAGCCAGTTGGCAACCCATCTCATGACGTAGGGGTTTATGTTCAAGCTGGTGAGCTTGTCTATAATACTAGAATGGGGAATGGTGTCAAAAGCCTTTGCGAGGTCTAGGTAAGCTATGTGGACCTCCTTTCCCTCGTTTAATGCCTTGGTAACCATCTCAAAGAAGCCCACTAGGTTTAGGAGGCATGATCTGCTCTTAACATAGCCAAACTGGGTAGGGTCCAAGGTTTTGAGGTTCCCAATGTCTCTGTTAATGAGTTCCATGATGATGTGTTCCATAGCCTTGCAGACCAGGCTAGTCAGACAGATTTTCTACATACTGAGGAGTGCCTCGAGTGCATGCATTTTGAGGTTTAGACTTCTGGCATTGAGTAGCATTACCCTCAGTTTTTTTGTTACTTGTGCTATTTATGGCGGTGGGTTTGTCTTTTGAGCCTTGCCTAATAAAGGCACTATGGGGGTGGCAAGAGCCTTGGCCAGTATTTGAAAGCCTAAGGGTGACAGGTGCAAGCCATCTCTAGTGAAGCAGTGTGGCTTGTCGAGCATGTCATCCCAGGCTGACAGACACTGGATCCCCTTTGAATGACACCAGAAGCTTAGCCAATTGTTGAAATTGATAATTTTTTTTCTCTGTACCATGGTATCATTCTTGGTGAGGGCAGGATGCTACTCAGGGTCAGGGTCAGGGTCATACCAGCCTGGGCTACGTGATCAAAGAGCTCCTCCATGTTTCTGTTCATGTAGTCCAGGGAGGTACGGCTCAGGTCATTCACACCAACATGGACAATGACAGAGTCATATTTGTACTTGTTCTGGAGTGACCTGAGTGCTTGTGTTATGTGGTGGATCCTGGCACCTGACAGGCAGCTAACAGTAACCTTCTCCTTGTTCAGCTTAGTGAGTGGGACGTCAGTGTGCCTGACTATAGAATAACCTATTACTAGTGTGTTGGGTATGTTATTTTGTCTTAAGGGCTGTGATTGTGTGGCACACTGGTTTTGTGAAGTGTGTATTTCATGGTTTGTGTTGGGGGTGGTGGTTGCTTGGATGTCTGCTTTGGAGGTCTCTGTTGCTTCTGCAGATTTTTATTTAGAGCCTCAGAGTACGTTTTTGTGTATTTATGTGTGTTTTTTATTAGTGCTGGTTTCATAGGTCCATGTGAGACTTGTGGTGTGATGCAAGTAATTCCCTTCTCCTCTTGACTGCCTGGTCCAGTCTTGGGTTGAGAGAGCTTAGCCTCTGGTTTGGCTGTATAATTGCATCTCTCGCATGTATTAGTGTTTGGTAGAAGGAGGAGATGGTTGTCTGTGTACATAAGGCAATTGTAACATTGCCTCAAAATGCCCAGATTCACCAGTTGGACCAGAGAATGCACCTGAAACTTCCCTATGGACATGCCTGGATAGGTACAGTGAACTATTTTACTGATTGGCTGGTAAGGTCGAATAGAGAGCCTTGTACTTCTCTACAGTATAGGGGGGAGTCTAGCGCTAAGGTTTATTATTGTTTGCTATGAGTTTTGAGCAAGTGCTGGTATGAGAAGTGAATGGTTTGAGTGCTTAAGTTGAAAGTTTGTCTAGTTCCAAGGGAAAAATTGAAGAGTAGACTTTGTGGGTTTTATAGCAGGGAAATGAAAGAGAGAAATTAGCCCAAAATGGTCAATAAACTACTAATTTCTGGGCTGAAACCACTCCTCCAGGGACAGATAGGCTGCTCAAAGCTCCATCTTTCACAGTGAACAGAGAAACTTCCATCTATCCAAGTAAGGTATGGGCACACACAGAAACTTGCAACACAGCCCTGAATTCAGCACTTTTTCTGTTTCAATGTTAGTGTGGCTGTGGGTGCGGTAAGATCTAAATATTGCTGTGTTATCAGTAAAGGAAATAAGCTGTAGAGTAGGAAGGTCAGAGAAGCTAGGATAGAACCTTGAGGTTCTCCCACTGATGGAGGTGTGGGCTTGAAGAAGGATGAGCCTAATTTAACTTTTAAGAAGCTGTGGAACCAGGTGATAGATGTGTTGCTAATACTAATGCTCTGAAGGGAGAGAAGGAGTTAATTAATTAATTAATTACGTCAAAGGCTTTTGTGAGGTAAATAAATATTGCTCATGTCAAATTACCTTTGTCCATGTTGAAGAGAAGGTCATCAGTTAGGCACCAAAGTGCCATCATTGTACTATGACCTGTTCAGAATATATGCTGCTTTAGGGTAAAGAGATGATATTGTTGAATGTACCTTGAGAGTTGGGTATAAATTAATTTTTCTTTTACCTTGACAACAGTGGGAAGGATGGAAATAGGATGCAAGTGTGAAGTGCTTTTAGGTTTCATTACATCATCTAAATTGATGGCTGTATTGTGGACATGGGGTTTCAGGACTTTGTGCATCAACCTTTGGTGGTCCCTGGAGTACCCTCCAAGTTATAAGGGAAGATGATGTACTGAAATAGCATTCTAGGAATAGTATCAGTTGCTTGCTCTTTGATTGTCTTCTATCAGGGGCATTTGCCAATACCATTTTGTTAAGTCCAGTGTGGTCATGAAATTTACCTTTCCCAGATGCCGTTCTGGTGGTATAAAGAAATAAATCCCTAACTATGGCTCAGGCAACCTGGGTTCAGTTAGTGGCTTGGGCACCTGGCAAAGTGGCAGGGGAAGGGATAGGCATGTTTATCCTGGGGGTGGGTGGTGCGTGGGCATTTACCTATGATGATCCTTGATGTAGGCCGGGGAAGTTGTTTGAAGGAGTGGTGTTATCGAAGGGTTAAAGGTGGGCCTGGCTGAGCTGCTGCAGAGGCACAGAGGTACACCGCTCACTCATATTGCATGTTCATCCAGGCCATACCATGTTACTACAAGAGATGGGGAAAAACAGGATAGGTTATAAGTGAACATCCCCTCTCCCCCCTGGATGGATGCTTCAATGTGCTAGGCCTGCAGTAGTTTAAGGATTTGTGACTGGCCCCAGTAATACCTGATAAAGTCTTGGGGGACTGACCTGATAGACCTGGTGCAGATGTGACATGGGGGCCTTCAATAATAAAACACAGAGGGTGAACCTTGCCTTCCCCAGCTCCTCTATTAACTTTGAGCATACGATATCTGTCGAACATGGAAATATTCTTTAATTCCTAAACATATTACAGAAACAAATAGTGCCTTCAGGGTTTCAAGACTAAGGATGAGGGTCTGTCACTCTTAGACTCCTCAGTCAGCCTTAGATGGAGCATCTTCCTTATATCTTTAAGGATTGCCTTCCTTTGTGATTCCAAATCATATGGGGCTTTAATTTAATTATTTCTCAGTGGTTAGTTTCACTATGATCATAGAAGTGATTTGTTCAGCTGAGCAGTTCTGAGAAGGCCACTTTGTTCCTCATTTGGAACTCCTATACATATTTTGTTTGGTGTTTTGACAGAGTATTGCCCACTTGCCCCACAGGCATAGAAATTAGCTTTTGTTCCTTATCAGCCTCTTTTCTCTTGGCTTTCAAGCTTACTAGCACTGCTTATGCTTCTGTCCATGGTTTCAGAACATTAACAAGGTTTATTTGCTCTTGTCTCCTCCTGCCAGCCGGTATGATTCTGTATTTCCTTTCCTTTCCTTTTCTTTTTCTGTTTCTTCAAATTGGGACTGATAGTTTTTCCAAGACTGCATAAAATAAAGAACAGAGCAGACTAGAATCAAGATTCTGAGATTTACTTCTTTAACTAGCTGCACTACGTGAGAATTGGACTGAGATTCTACTAACCCATTTTAAACTCCCAAGCAGGTAAAGAAGCTAATATCCTGCAGGCCACCAGCATCACTAACCAAGGATACCGAAGATTAAGGTACACTAAAGCACAGGAAAAAAAAAGGCTGGACACACTTGGGTAAAAAAATTGGAATTTTACTCCTCCGCAAATTAGATCTACCTCTCAGTTCTTCAAACTGCTACTAAATGACTTCTTAAATAAGACCTGGCTTTGCTCCTGCACTACCCTAGGCTGAACAAGTCCCTCCCCCCTTCCACTACCAGCATACTTTGAGTATGTTCAAAGAGAAGGAATTAATAAAATCTATTTTTTAGACAAAGATCAAGTATAATTTTGCCTTTAGACAAAAATCAAATGCACGTTTGATTAGGCTATATTATCTAGTTATCACTGTTCCAAAGAGTGTACTCATTGTGGTTAATACCATCTCTGTGAACTGCAAGTTGTGAATTCATCATCTACTGACAATGTTCTTTTTCACCTGCTTGTAGCTGTCCAAATATTTGCACTTTGTATGTATAGGTTCACACTGTATGAAATGAAGCTGAATATTTATTTAGTTAATATGTCATTTTTCAGTACTGGGCTTTGTAATAACTTTAAGAGTAACCATATTATATTAATGTGCAGCTTTTCTCCCTGGGCCTCTGCTGAAAATGGGATAATATCCCAGTTGAACTTTCCCAATAAACAAATGTCAAATAAATAAATAAATCCTTCACAATACATTTTGCATTAACTTTACATAGTTGTATGGCTTCAGGGTATTTAGTAGCATAGTTCAGGATGGCTAAAATATATTTGGACCACCTGTTGGACTTGATCAGTGGTACCACAATGTCCAAGGCAATCTATTCATAGGGAATTTCTGTAAAAGACATAGATATCGAAGGCCTCTGAATATGGTATTCAGATTTGTTGTTTGGACTTTGGGGCAACTACTATAGACACTTTTGATTACTTTCATTACTGCCTGGTCAGTAAAAATCTCACCAAAACCCTTGCCTTATTTTTCTCCATGCCTAGGTGTTTCCTAGCACACACCTGTGTGGTATCCTCATTACTAGGCTGGGGTCCTACTTCCTCTCTGCCTTTACTGTGTTGCAGGTCTTGTTGCATTTCAAAGGAGACATAAAAAGTACATTGGTTAGTCTCCTCCCCTATATTCCTATATGTTTTCCCTTGCTCTCCCAACAGTCTTAACCTCCTTCTTGGCTTTTCTTAGAGTTTAACTGACTCATCTGGATACCCATCAAATCAAAGGTTTCCTTAATGCCAACCTTTCATGATGTAGAAGGTTCTGCTACTTCTCCCATCATCACAAGTAATCGCAATTTCGTGTCTCACTCTATGTAAAAAAAAAATGTAGGTCACACTAATATTGATGGTGGTCATTCAGTTCTTTTACATCTTGAATAGTTTGCTTTTCTTTAGAGTTCTTACCCTCCAATTTAGTAGGTAGGTATTTTATTATGTTGCTGTTCTGAGTTAACTTCCTTCTTAGTATCTCCAGCTCTTTCTGTCCTCGTTTTTGTCTCCCAGAGGTCACTCTATCTTTGGATGAGCATACACCACTCACTCACTCTTTTTTTTATTTTCTATGCTCCTTAAAATTTGGTACCCGAGAATAACTAAAGTTCTATTTTAATCAGCATTTTCTTGTTTATACATGTGCTTGTTATCTGTTTTGCATTTGCATCACTTTAGCTTGTGGCTACATTTTTATTTTCTCTTTGTTGTCGTGGTCTGTGCTAAGTGGTGTGTAGACTGAAGAATCCCTTGAAGTGATAATGGGATCCCTTCCCCTTGTACCTTCACCATATTTGTGCTCCCTTAGGACTTTCATAAACCAAGTCTTGGCCTTTATGAGACTCTTGTCCTAGTGTGCGAGTGCTGCTAGATCCCCTTTCCCTTTTTCTGAGTCTCTGAGGGAGGGTTGTGTGCTGGTTGACCAGTGCATTTCCCCCTATGTGACTGGTGTGACCTATTAAAAGAGTTGCCACCTTACTGTTGCCTGACATTGTTCCTTAAAGCAAGGGAAGTTCTTCCCAATTATCATATCATAAGTTAGCTAAGTACAACTGCAACAGGATTCACTACCCTTCTAAACTCCTTTTGAATCCAAGTCCAAGAAATGAGGTGCTATTTCTTTTTCCCAAGAATACATATATATCTACAGTTTTCTCCATTACAGTTTACATTTTACAGATGTATTGCCCTTTATTAGTGTTACCAAGCTACCCAACAGTCTTGTAGATCTTTTCCTTTATTAGTCACAGTACATTTTATTAATGTAGCAGTTGCAGAGTTATAAATTGCAGTTTTATCTCTTCTGGCAGAACATTTTTTTGGGTTAGTGATATATACTCTCCCAAAGATGCAGTGATCTCTAGGATACAAAAAGATGAAGAAATATGAAAATTTACCTAAAATTTAGAGACAAAATCCCTCATCAGAAAATCATACTGCCTTTAATTCTCTACATAACCTAGCTAAACAAGCCACACACAAGCACAAAACCAGCTATCTCAAAAACAAACTTCTTACTCTGCTAAGCAAACCCACAGATCACACCTCCGCCCTTATCACCATCCAAACCTCTCAAGGCTGCTAATTTTCAGCCTCTGACTTTCTTAAGGAATTCAGCCACCTTTCTAGTACCACAATGTCTACCTCTCCCACCCCTTCTTTTATTCCACCCTGTATTTTTAGAAAATTACTCACAAAGACATTTACCCCCATATAGAAAACATACTGTGGATGCACCCCCCACCCACTACAGACAACCTACTTCCTTGGTTTATATATTTCTGCAAAGACTTCCTTACCACACCTCTTCTCCATTTTTATAACCTCTGCTAAATTCAAAACACAGTGGTGGACATATGGAAAACTGCTCTTATCAAACCCCTTCCAAAACAGCATCAGTCAGAAAATGCCTCCTACGTTTGCCATATCGCCATGCCCCTACACTTGGGAAATACTTGAAAAACTAACCAACAACCAACTGTCCACTTACATCTACCAGTACCACCTCCACACTCTTAAACAGTATGAATTCTGGGCTGGCTAGAGTGCAATGACAGTCCTATGATCACTTATAGATGAGATCCTTCTCAACATGGATAAAGGAAACCTTTCAGGGGTTCTCTTTATTAACCTTACCAAAACTTTTAATATTATTAACCACTTCTAGCTTTCACCCTTCCACAAAATTGGGATTAGCCCCAACACTATCAACTGTTTCCAACATTTCTCAACAAATGGGTATTTCAGAGTTAAAATAGGCTCATCCCTGTCACCTCCAACACCCCTTACCAGAGTTGTACCCCAGGGAGCCATACTCACCCTGCTGTTGTTTTCAATATTTATTAGACTACCCAGTGACCTCTCTAACCTTCCTATCACTCTTTATGCAGATGGCATTGTTATCCTTTAGTTTAGTCTCTCACATTCAGCTAATGAAACCCAACTTCGTTCTGACCTCCACTCCCTTAATTCTTTGCTAAACAACTATAAGTTACTCCTAAACTCATACAAAACCAAAAGTATGATATTTGGAATCTTACAAAAGCTGAAAAAAATCTCTATGGTTCCCCAATAGAAACAACCATGTCCTTTAAATATTTAGTTTTATAGCCAGACTTGTCACTTAACTTCCAAAGACACATTGAATACATCGGAAAAATGTCAGTTGTCTTTTATTCTGCTCCTGGAAAATATCTCCCTTTCTCTCCCGACTAGCTAGAGCTGTAATAGGCTAGAGAGTCTTCTTTGCTTAACTTGAATATGGACTCCTCATCATAGCCGTAGCCTCTAAAAAAATCTAATCTACTCTACTCTACAGTCCATTGAAAACAGAATCTGCCAATTAATTTCCAATTCCCCCCTTAAGAACACTTTTGCACCATCCTCTCCAAAGCCAAATGGCTACCAATCTCTTACAGAGTTGAGGTATTCCTAGTGTCTCTTCTTGCAGGCACACTCCATAATAAAACCACTGCCTACAACCACTGTAACCTCTCCCAATTATCTCCCACTCCAGATACTGCAGACTAAACTGCACTGTACTGACCATCCTTCTCCATTTTTGCACCCAAACTCTGTCAATCTCTGCCCCCTCACACCTAAAAGTCTCCTCTTTCCCAACTGTCAGAGCACAATTTAAAGTACACCACCATCAAATATCTGGCTGC
>NC_056725.1:48601863-48697305 GCF_019279795.1 Protopterus annectens
CAAAAACATTGTTTGCTTCATTATGCAGTTTACTGGATCACAGAATGATGCAGTAAGGAT
The DNA here is from genome assembly GCF_019279795.1 of Protopterus annectens. Lineage (NCBI taxonomy): Eukaryota > Metazoa > Chordata > Ceratodontiformes > Protopteridae > Protopterus > Protopterus annectens. The sequence goes on from NC_056725.1 coordinate 48,601,924, forward strand.
GTTATTCCTTTTTCCCAAGGATGAATAATCTTATGATTCGTATATTTAGAGATGTAGGGATGTGTGTGGGCAGTGGGGGTTCATGGAAGGGGGGTACAAGGGACAAGCTTCCATTAAAAAAAATCTTTTGGGGCAGTTTACATAATTGTAGGTTTGGTGGGTCAGGACCTAAGTTAATTACAATTCATTGAACCCTTACCAATTGTGACTAAATGAAATGACATATACTGCCCTTTTTAAAGACAAAATAGTCTGATCCATTTTGATATAAACAATAGTTTAGTAGATTTACTAAATGAGTGTATCTCTAATTTCAGTGGCTCCTACATAATACCATGGATTAATGTGCAGTGAATGATTTGTGGGCTTATTGTCAGTGAAAACAAATGGATTAATGTGCAGCGAATGCTATGTGGGCTTGTCCCTTGTTACTATTATGACATTTATGATAACTTCCTTGTGGTCTCAAAAGGAGCAGAAGGATGTGAAAATATCAGCTACTACAAAGAGTAGTGTATGGAGACTAAAAAGTAGCCAATCCTACTTTTTGGCCTCTTATTAGAGGGCATAAACACGAACCTAAGTTTATCCAGTTTCAACCCTGTGCAGACACCTGCGAGACCAAAGCCATGGTTCATATATTCATAGATGTATACTGGGCTAACAACCACTGGGACCACTTATAAGCCTAGCTATGCAAGCCAAATGTGACTCTACAAAAATGTAGGTCTTTTAATCTAGTAGCTCTGATGCTGTTTGTTTTGCGGATGTGCAAAAGGTTCATCAAAACATGGTCGAGGGATGCCCTGTATACTAGTGAAAGATCACCTCTCAGAAGTCTGTATGATACTGAGCAAAGAGACAGGACTTTGAGGTGATCAGCATAGGACATTATGTTTACTTCCATTGCATGTGTCTGGTCAGGTATATACAGAAGGGGGCATTATACTGTATGATAGGTCTGATGGCCGAATACAGTAGTTTGATGGCCTCTCTGGATACAGATGCTATGCTCTTGCTTACAAGTTGAGCAATATAAGATTTTCTTACTACCGTGGACAGATATTGGATGAAGGCTAGATTACAGTACACTTAAGTTCCCAGATCCCTGAGTAGTGAATCATCTTTTAAGGATGTTTTATTGATGAGATAGTTACCCTCAGTGGTAGACTTCCCAGAGTTACTATAATGAATGTCTTGGTATTGAGTTTTAAGCCAAGGCTTTGTTCTCATCTTGGGCGAATGCAATGACTGGTCCCAGTTTGCAGTCATCTGTGAACTTGGTCAGCTAAAGGCCTTTGACATTGGCTATGACATTAGAGAAGTAGATGCCAAGGAGGAGTGGGCCCAGCACAGGGCCATGGGGTACTCCACTGGTAACCGGCCTCTTTGTGGAGGTGGCCTGATTCTAACCTCCTGGGTCATATCAGTGAGCCAGCAAGCTATCCAACATGTTATAATGGGGTTTATATTTAGTTCTGTAAGTTTGTTGACAACACCTGAGTGGGATATTTTATCAAATGCTTTAGCCAGATATAGGTAGGCAGTATGGTGAGACACCTCATCCATTGACTTAGTAACCTTTTCAGAGAGGTCCTCCAGATTCAGTAAGCACGAGCTTCCTTTGACAAAGTCAAAATGGGATGGATCCAGTGTCTAAACGTCTCTATGTCCTTGTTGATAATTTCCATATTATTTCTTTCTATGACTTTGCAAGCAAGACTGATGGGTCTGTTGTTTCCAAGATCTGTTGAAGGTCCTCCCTTATGAAGGGGGATGAGCATTGCAGTCCTCCATTCACATGGCATAAAGTCTGTTTTAAGATTGTTAAATATTGATGCCAGTGGTCTTGATAAGTCCAATTTTAGACTATTTTGGAGGTATCCTGGGATGTTATCGGGGCCCATTGAGGCTGTGTTCCTAGCTTTAGTGTGTGCAGCCAGTACATGCTCCCTAGTTATAGATGAAGGGGTTACATTTGAGGGTATTTTTCAAGAGATAGTTGGGGTGAGAGGAGAGCAACGTTGGAACTAAATTTGTTCATTAATAGGTACACTATATTAATACCTCTCAACCTGGAAACATCAAAAATCTGGGCAAGGCCCAGAAAAAATAGGTACAAATCTGTATGCTGATTAACGTCAAATTTGCATACATGACTATGTAACCCCGCCCACTCCAATGGAATTGTGGGATACTGACTTTCAAACGCAAACTGAAGAACAGACAACCAAAATATGGCACCAGAGCCCCCCTGCAACCATTCCAATGTCTCATTACCTGTCTATTTCGCCCCATTTACCATAAACACTAATGTATGCACACTGCTTTTCTTCTACAATGATTATTTGGATTTTATTTTTACATTTTATACAACAATGCACAAACACTAAGACATCTGCTAAACAAAGCAATACTGTCTCACAATGGAAATAGACTCGGCATTAAAAGTTCTCTTCCATTGAAACTCACATTCATTGAAACAGCATTGAAAAATACAGTTGTGTACACTTTCCATAAATGTAGATGTTCAAGTGTATTCACTATTGCAGTCATTACATTTGGGTTATCTGCTTGCAGGTAGCCCTAGCTGGCCTGATTAACAAAGTCTTGGTTCCTGCATCAGTTGCTGTCCCTTCTTCCGTGACGTCAGGTCGTCAGGGGTATAAAACATGCAGCCAATGCCATTACATCAGTTTTTCTTGCCCCAGATGCCAGGTGCCCCCCTAATGGGAAGCAATTAAATATAAAAGTTCAAAGATATACCTCCAACAAAAAAGCAAATACACCAAAAAGGCTTTTAAGCATAGTAAAGGAAAGTAGATGTATAGCCAAAAGAAGTTAGGGGGCTGGAGGGAGAGTAACCAGGACTGCAACAGTGAATACACTCGAACATCTACATTTATGGTAAGTGTACACAACTGTACTATGTTCTTCATGTTTCACTGTTGCAGTCATTACATTGGAGTAGATTCTCAAAGCTATGGTTGGGAGGAGGAATTTAGATAGTATTAGGGCCAGCTATAAGGCCCTGCAAGTCGGCAGTGGCAAAGCCAGCTCTGGATTTAGAGAAAATTGGTAAATTATAATGCTTGGTGAAAGTATGCACAGCACTCCAGGTAGCAGCTCCTAGGATGTCCCTGGTAGGGACACCTCTGACAAAGGCTGAAGAGGTAGATGCAGCCCTGGTGGAGTGAGGTCTGATCCCCAGAGGATAGGATTTCCATGGTGCTTATAGCAGAAATGAATGCAATGGCTTATCCATTTAGAAATGGTTTGCTTTGAAATAGCCTTCCCTCTGCCCCTGCAGCAAATGCCACCAGCAGTTGCTCAGATTTCCTTTGAGGTTTAGTCCTATCCAAGTAGAATCAAAGTTGTCTGTGCACATTTAAGGAATGCAGTATCCGTTCCCCTTTATTCTGTGGATTGGGAAAGAAGGTTGGCAAATGAATGGACTGATTAAGAGCCACACTGGATACCACCTTGGGCATGAAGGATGGATTGGTTCTGAGGGACACCCTGTCTGCATGAAAAATGATGAAAGGCTCCACTGCCATAAGGGCCTGTAATTCAGATACCCTTCTAGCTGAAGTGATTGCTAAAAGGAAAGCTGTTTTCCAAGAAAGAAATTTTAAGTCTGCCATAGCAGCTGGCTCGAAGGGAGGTAGAGTGAGTTTTTCCAAGACAAAGTTAAGGTCCCAGGCTGGGGTTGGAGCTCTCCTGGCTGGTCTCAATTTTTTGGTCCCTCTGAGGAACTGCTTGAGTAGTGGATGAGAGAAGAGGGGAGGTTCTGTGTTATAATGAGCTGAAATGGCTGAGGCATGGATTTTAATGAAGGAAAAAGAGAGGCTCTTGTGAAGCATCTCAGTTAAGTATTGCAAAATCTGAGGTAAATTGGGTGCTGCTGTGCTCATCCCTTGAGATTGGTTCCAGGCACAGAATCTTTTCCATTTTTCAGCATAAGATTTTCTAGTACTAGGCCTCCTTGCCTCTAAAATGATATCCATCACAGGTTTGCTGAGGGATGGTAAAGGAGAGATTAAGTAATTAGCCAGGCTGCAAGGTTCAGTGTTAGAAGCTGAGGGTGCAGAATCTGATTCTCCTGCTTAGACAATAGGGAAAGAGTCCGAGGCAGGTGCCATGGAGATAACCATGACACACTGCGCAGGAGGGGGTACCAGTGTTGGTGCGGCCAGTCTGGAGCAATCAAAATCATCCTTGGTTTGTCTTGTTTGATCTTTAGGAGTACGCTGGAGAGCAGAGGCAGAGGGGGAAGGCATAGACTGATAGGTTTTTCCAGCTGAAGGACAGAGCATCCACTTTCTAGGCTTGTTTGTGGGGAGTCCTTGTGCAAAGTTTGTCCAATTGGTAGTTCTGGGGAGAAGCAAACAGGTCTATATCTGGGGTCCCCCATTTGCTTGTCAACATGTTGAAAATCCTTGGTTCCAGTTTCCACTCGTATAGGTCCATGAGGTTTCTGCTTAGTCCATTTGCCAGTGTATTTAATTTTCCTGGCAGTAATTCAGCTTGTAGGTGCACTTGGTAGCTCAAGGCTGTGTTCCACAATGCCATGGCTAGTCAGCAGAGGGGGTAAGAATGTCTACCCCCCTGCTCGTTTATGTACCACATAACATTGGTGTTGTCCGTCTTTACCATTAGTTGTCCTGGAAGAATGTGGTCCTTGAAGGCTGTCAGAGCATTCTGTACAGCTAACATTTCTTTTGATTGATATGCAGGTGCATTTGACTTGGGTTCCATTTGCCCTGAATGCACTTCCCTGCCAGGTGAGCCCCCATGCATAGTCTGATGCATCTGTTGTTAGGGTTTGGGTGGCAGGGGGTGGTGTGAAAGGTAGTCCCTTGTTTTGGTGGCAGGCTTCTGCCCACCAAAGGAACTCTAAGTGTAGGCAAGGTATGATAGGAATCATTGTTTCTAGGTCCTGAGAATGTTGACACCATAGGCTTTTTAGATACCACTGTAGTTTCCTCATATGCAGTCTTGCATATGGAATTAGAAGAATGCAGGAGGACATGAACCCCAAGGCTTTCAGTATTTGTCTTGCAGATAGCAGGGTTTTTGTGGCCACTTGTTTGAAGTAGGTTGTCAAATGAATTTGTTTCTCTGGCATGAGGTAAGCCATCTGGGAAGTTGTATTCAAGCTTTCTCCCAGGAATATAATTTGTTGACAGGGTACCAGGTGTGATTTATTTTAATTTATGGTGTACCCCAGACAAGTTAGAACCCTTTGTACAAAGGCCAGATGATTCAAAAGTATGTCCTGGCTTTCTGCCTGAATTAGATAATCATCCAAGTATGGGTATATTTGAATATTTCTTTGCCTGCAAAATGCAATAACTGGAGCTAGGCACTTTGTGAATACCCTGGGCGCAGTAGATAAGCCAAAGGGCAGTGCAGAGAACTGATAGTGCGTGTAGCCTGCTTTGAAGCATAGGTATCTTCTGCAAGATTCCCTGATTAGGATGTGCAGGTATGCTTCCTTTAAATCTAGTGTTGCCAACCAGACATCTTTGCATAGCATAGGAAGTAATTGGTGAAGAGTCAGCTTGTTGAATTTTGGAATCTCCAAAAAGGTGTTTAGAGTAGACAGGTTCAGGATAAGACACCATGAATTGTCTTTTCTGGGTACCAGGAAAAGTCTCGAGTAGAAACCTTGTCCCTTTTCCTGTTCTGGTATCAGTTGAATAGCCCCCATGCTTAAGAGAGAAAGTACTTGTTTTTTGGGTCTCTGCCCACTGATTTGGGGGTAGGTCCAGCCACCCGCTTGGTGTTGGCAATGTGTGGAAGTGAAATCTGTATCCCTGAGACACTATATTTAAAACCCATTTGTCCTGGCTAATGAGTTCTCAATTCTTTGCATGAAGAGCAAACTTTCCCCCCAAAGGGGCAGTCAGTTGATAAGTGCTTGGAAATTTTAAAAGGAAGTCATTGAGACAGTTTATCATAGGGGGGAGTCTTATTATTCCCAGATTTGGAAATGGAGGCCCCCCACTGCTTAGTTCTGTGTGTCCCCTGGGACTGAAACCTGTTTTTTTTGCTGTGTATGGGTTTGGCTTGAGAGGACTTGGAAGGGGCTGGAAAGGACTAATTCTTAGAGGGCCAGTGCCTACTACATCTAGGAGGCTAAACTTGTAAATAATCTTTAACAGTTTGCTTAGATTTAGCTTTATCTTCCATCTTTTTAAGAACTTCCTCAGCCTTGTTGCCAAACAGGCTGTCCTGATTTAAAGGAGCATCCAACAATTTAGCTTTAACATGATCATGCAAAGATTGCTCCTTAAGCCAAGCATTACTTCTGAGCACAGACCCAGTAACAGCAGCCCTGCAAGAGGCCTCTAATGAATCAAAACCACACTGCAAAGTATGTTTTCCAACATGTAGAGCAGAATGCATTAAATCCTGTAATTCTTTATTTTCCTCACAGTCAGGAATCAACATCATTTTCTGTTTAAGCAGTCCAATAACATGTTGCGAATACTTTAGCATATGAAACTGGCAGTTTAAAGCGCTAATGGCCAAGGTTGCAGAAGTGTAAACCTTCTTACCCCATCTATCCAGCACCCTGGAGTCTCTATCAGAAGGGGTAGGATTTTTAGCAGTAGAAGCCTTAATGCCCTTGGGCCCCTGTGAAATAGTCTCTGGATCTGCAATAGGATTTTTAAAAAGGAACTTGTGGGACTCAGGGACCCTGTAGTATCTGTCAGGTTTTCTGGGAGCAGGAGGCAGGGAATCAGGGGCCAAACTAGATTCCGAAAAGGCATCATCAACAATGTCTAGTACAGGAGGAATAGCTAAAGGCCTATGCTGAGGTAGGAGAAGGAAATCCCTAAGCCTCTTTTTTGAATCAGAAAAATCCTGACTTTCCCAGTGGAAATGCTCCCTTAGAGTGTGTAAGGTTTCCCCATAAGAAAAATCCTCAGGAGGGGAAGCCAAGGGAATAGAGTCCTCTGCATCATAATCTTCATAAGTAGATAAGGGCAAATCCAGATCATCAGAAGAATCAGAAAAAACAGAATCCTGATCAGAAGATTCATAATCAACCTCAGTCCTAGACCTCTTGGGGGGGATTGGCTACCCTGATTAGAGTTATTAGATCTTCAGCCATTCTTATCATTAGTTTTTTTGGGCATAGAGGCCTGAGCATGTGGCCTGGGCGTTGTTTTTTTAGGCATGGATCGAGATTTAGGTCTAAGTAAAGAAGGAGGTGTCGGTTTACTATGCAAGTCTGTAGGCCTGAATACACCCTCAGAAGCCGGTGCCTGCACAGTGGCTCCGGACCCATCCGAGGTAGAGACATCCGCGGGTTCCATAGTTGAAGCATCTCGCGGCATACCGGACTCCGAATGGGTCTCAGTAGAGGCCTGCGAATCAGAAGTAGCGGGTATCAGGGGCTGCGAAAGTGCCTCACTGAGTACCTGCAAACTGGCGACTGGCTTAGGATAAGCATCATCTGCAGTTTTGGACCTTGGTGGCCTGTCTCTGTCTTTATCTTTGCATTTTTTCGGAATCCCGGTAGTCGGATGGCTAACCCATGACATTTCTGGATAATTAAACCAAGAACCGAAATATTTAGAGGTGAAAATATACTGACGGCGGATAGTGCACTGATTAAATAAAGCACAAAAGTGACAGCAAGGTATATCGTGGTCAGGGCCTAGGTAAGAAATACAATATGAATGAAAATCTTTTTGAGGTATTTGCTTTCCACAAGTAATGCAATTATTAACTTTTACTGACATCGGTAAGGAGCAGGAAAAAGTTTCCCCAATGGGGTACTTAGCTTTAGTTGAAGACTTCGGTTCTGAAACTCAAAAACGAAAATTTCAGGACTCGGCCGACCAGCACTTGTGAACTGCTTCTGCTTCGGGCACCGCACGGCAAAAAAGACTGATGTAATGGTGTCAGCTGCATGTTTTATACCCCTGACAACCTGACATCATGGAAGAAGGGACAGCAACCAACACAGGACCCAAGACTTTATTAATCAGGCTGACTGAGGGCTACTTGCAAGCAGATAACCCAAATGTAATGACTGCAACAGTGAAACATGAATAACATCCCACACACCACATCCAAAAAAAAAACTGTTTGCTCCATGGTCCATGCATTTGTGATTCACTCAATTTATTATCAAGGCAACTGAACAGGAGATTAAATTAAAAAAAAAAAATATATATATATATATATATATATATATATATTATCACTGAACTATGAAGAATAGATCCTATCAAGAGCAACAGTAAAAGTCCAGCAATGTGAGGAAAAATGCTGACAATGCCACTTTAAAAAAAAATCAAACAGCTGCTTACAAGGTATAATCCCTTATTCCCTTCTTGACAAAAGTAAAGAAATGGAGCCATGTCCGGGAAAGCATTATTGTTACATCGTTTTGCTTTTTTTACTCACAACGTTACGGCAGGATAGCATAGTGTTTCACTGAACAAGGGAACTACACACATTTTATTCGTGTCATGCTGCTTTTTTCCCTTCTGCAATGGCACGTGCTAAGTAAATAAGTAAACATCATGGTCTACAAGGCAATGCTAAAACTGTAATTTAATATGTATTTATATAATAATATTCTTTTATTTATTATATTGTATTATATATTAATAATATGAAGAAAAAAATAAAGTTTATAATTTTTTTTTTAATTGTTTTTTTTTTTTTTTGTGCTTTTATATACTAAGTTTTTTTTTTAGGTTAAATGTTAAGTAGTTAAAAAAATTAATTAATTAATGAATTTTTTAATTGAATGAATACAATTGTTGGATTGTGGTATATTTAAACTCACAATAAACTCACACGAGGTTTAATTAATGTCTGAAGAAGTGTTTTTTTTTTTTTGTAAAAAACGCTAACAAGTAAAGGTTTTTGGAATTCGTGGTGGTGTGTTTGTTTTGATTCACTCATTGTTTTTTTCGTGTTTGTCTAAAACTTTTTAGTTTTTTGTGTGTGTTTGAAAAACTGTAAGTTATCAGTTTTCTTAAAAAAAGATATTGATTAAAAATTCCTCATGGTGAATACTTTCAAAATGTATTCTGCTGGGTTTTGAGTGCATTATGCAGTGCCTTTTTTTTTTGTAGTCAATATAATCTGGTACTGTTTCACAGAACTAATGATTAGTGATGCTTTTCTTAAGGGCATTTCCCACCATCATGTTTCTTCACATGCACATATACAGCAAAGACAATTTATAGTAATCCTCTCAGCTTTCTAGACTGCCTCATCACAAGCAAGATAACAGTGTGTAAACCTTAAGACTCCTCTAACACAAAGTAAGAATATAAACGGTGACCCAGATGTAGAAAAATGTGTGTAGTTGTTTTAGTCTGGTTATGCGGTTGTGCAGCAAAGAGTACAGGTACTCAATGACAAAGACGAAGTGGAATGTGTAGTTTGCCTTGATACTACAAATTATTTTACTAATTGTATATGAGTGGAGACATCTTCCTTCATTAACCTGTAGATACATTTTAGCTCTTATATTTATATTAGTAAACACAACATGCTTGTCTAGGCTTTTTTAAGGGGTGGTTTCCTACCTGACTTGTTCCAAAATGCCTGAATGCTGCAGCTGTTAACTTGAAGCCAAAGAAAGCCATTTGAATAAAGAGCCAGAATCCATTTGAAAACATCCCATTCCTTCCAAAGCTAATAAGAATAACCCGAACCGGCAGATAATAACAACTTAGAGCGAGCAAACTGTTTCCGAATAACTACTGAAAGTGAACCGGCAGATAGAGCGAGCTTAATGTTTGAATAACCACTGTTTCTAAAGTGCTCGTTTGAATAACCCGCTAACCGCTTGCACTCGCAGATCATGGGGAAAGCCTGAAATGTGTCCTTGAGCTCAATTCCGACAGGCTGATAGCCCTGATGGAGCTGACGTCATCGTGCACTTGATGATTTTGGCTCAAAATAAAAAAAAGGGGGAAAAATTAAAAATAAAATAAGATGTAAAGCTTGGAAAAGTCAGAAATGGACTGGTGCCACTCTGGAATCGTGGCACCCCAGTATTTGGACCCCAAAACTCGGTAAAAAATGAGTTATTCGGTACAGTTGGGAGGTATGACTATATTGCCTGGCTCATTGAATTTGGCACCATTACCACCAGTTCATCACATTGCCGTCTGCTGCCCTTGAGGTTTCTGTGATAGCTATAGAAGCCTTCTCAAAGTTTTCACAATATCCCGGTTGTTCGCCCAAAGACTGGGACAATTTTTCAAAATTTACCAGTATCAGTGTCCCAGCTGGCGAACAATACATCAACCAGCTCTACAGGCACCGTGGGTGTTAACAATACTTCGCCCAGCAGCATACCACCTGGCCAAGGTGGGGGACAAAATATTCAAACTGATGGATGTGCTACCGAATCTAACAACACAGTAACTAATATAACATCCAGCAAAAACCTACCTGTGCTTGAAGAATTTTTTAATATACCAAACGTTAACACAGGCTCAGTAAGTCAACTAGATTCGCAGGACAATAACACTGTTTGTAACATAGTTAATAACTTAAAACAGGTCGATGCTTACTTGTTAAAATACAAAAAGTTACAAATTTAAATTCTTTATTTTCGTGAATGTCTAAGCTTAAACATTGTGCCTAAGGGTTTACGTCAATGGAAATATCCATCAGGCACAATAAAACACTCTGAGTTCCATTTTTGTCTTTTACAATTCTTTAACCAACAAGGTTTAAAATTTTTGGAATTGTTAATTGACGAGTACACCAAACAAATGGCAATATTAAAAGAGAAACTATCAGCCATTGATAAAGTCATCAAATCCGATCTAGAGTTTCCTAGATATGAATACGATTATACTAGAATTTTTTCTAGTATAGGTGTTCTGATAAATAAAATAGGCGAAACAAAGAAGAGAAAGATCTATAGAGATAAAATAGCCTATGATAAAGGAACTGCTTATCCTGATCCGCCCACAAGTAAAAATGCGCATGCCACCAACTCTTTGTCTAACGGATCCAACACTGTGTCTGAAAAGGATATGTACCATGTAGCAGCAGACGAACTGGATACATTTTTGACAACGGATACTAGCTTAACGCTTCCCAATGAGCAAATTCCACAGGAACCCAGACGCAGTGAGCGCATTAATAATAAAACGAAGCATAACCACCAGGGAAACCAAGAAAACAACAAACAAAACAACCAACAGGGTTTTCAGTGTGGCTATTTCAACTCCCAGAAGAAAACGAATTGGAACCGGAAGGGCCACAACAAATCCACATTCAACAAGCGCAAGAGGTAACACAAACACAAAGCATTGAATTTCCGAAAGTTGTTCTTAGTAAAACTAATGACTTTAAATTATACAATTTTACATCTTTCTAAATATGTTCTGATCTTGTTGAACTATTGGCAAAAGGTTTCTCCTTTGTTTTACCTTCTAAGTTTAACATTGCTAGAGTTTTATGTGATCTAAAATTATTCACACATAAACTGAATTTAAAGATGTTTTTTGGTGGGCATGAGGCTAGTTTACCCTCAAAGGAATGTGTAGTTAGTGTTTTTAATCCTCCTTTAGATAATAATTTAATGATCTTTGAAAAAAATCACAGAAATCCACCTGCGAGGTTTATATAATGAAAGTAGAAAGGGCAAATCAATGTCCTTAACGCAGGTTGATTTGATAACTTTTGTGAAAGTACATGGAATATGTGTCATGAAGCCTGATAAAGGCGGTGGCGCTATTTTGATGTATGAGAAGGATTATGTAGAAAGAATGAATGCTTTATTATCCTCTAAGGACTATAAAAAAGTGTCTCTTAATGAATTTAATCAAGCATACCAAAGAATAAGAAATTACCTAAGTGATTTATTCATAGAAGGAAGCATCTCTATCGACTTATATCATTATTTATCAATGCCAGCACCCCTTACTCCAGTTTTGTTTGGAGTCCCGAAACTACATAAAAATATCTATGCACCCCCATTTAGACCTATAATAGATGGACGTAATTCAATAACCTACCCTAGTGCCAAATGGGCCGACGATAAGTTGAAAACATTTCTCAAATCTGAAAGTCAGATATGTAAAGATTCTTGGCATGTATTAGAGAATTTAAATAACATCCCTTTTGATGCCAATTACATTTTTTTGACAGCTGACATTAGGGATTTGTACACAGTTATTCCCCAAAACATAGGACTGAATTGGGTTCGTGACTTTTTACTATTAAAAAGTTGTCCAGGCAACGAAATAGACCTGATAATTTATCTCTTAGAAATAGTACTGGAAAACAACTATTTTATGTTTCAAAAAGAGATTTTTTTACAGCAATCTGGAGTGGCAATGGGCTCCCCGTGCGGGGGCAGTTTTGCCAACGCGGTGATGGCCTTTTGGGAGCGTACTTTTCTTTTTCCACATGATCTTTTTTAAAATCATAGTATGGTATACACGCTACCAGGATGATATTCTTATGATTATAAATGGTACACAGGAAGAAGCCACACAATTAATTAATGAGATGAACTCCTTTTCCTCCTTTTTGGAATTTACCCATGAGCTTAGTTTGGTTTCTATTAATTTCTTAGATATTAATATCACAAAAGATTTACAAAATAGCACATTTATTACAAAAATATATAGGAAACTGTCATATAGTAATTCCTTTTTACATTTCACTAGTTGCCATCCTTTCTTTCAAAAGAAAGGGGTAGTTAAAGGACAGTTTGTTCGAGCATCTCGAATGTGCTCAACAGACGAAGCATTTGAAGAGGAATGCTGGCAACTGTGTGAAATGTTTTTTAACAGAGGATACCCCAATCGATTAGTCAGTGCAGTCCTTTGGGAAGTTAAAAATAAAAGGAAACTTGGACTAATAAGCCCGATCTTTAAAGGCATATGCAACAACATAGGCCAATTAAGACAAAACACAATTGCAGTTGAGGAAACCAGCGAGAATAATGATCTCATTACGACCACTTATAACACAAGTTTCCTTACTCAATTTAACTCTTATGCACGACAAATTCGAGGTGTTTTGCAAAATAATTGGGAATGCATTATACAAGATAAACAACTCCATTCTATATTAGGACCTAAACCTCTCATAGTGTATAAGAAAGCATTTTCAATCAAGAATTTACTAGAGTTTCCTTTAAGAACTTTTAAGGTAAATAAAGGTATGTTCAAATGTGGTCATTGTAAATATTGTAAATTCATCCAAACAGGTTCCACATTTACTGTCAGGGGTATCAAGTACTACATCAATGATAAGTATAGTTGTGAAAGTCAAGGGGTGGTTTATCTTGCTAAATGTGAGGATTGTGCTGTATACTACTTTGGGAAAACAGAACGCCAATTAAAGACGCGTATCTACGAACACATATACGCCATTTCAAAACACAATCCATCAAATGCCCTGGCTAAGCATATAATGGACAATAATTCACATAGTTTTTTGTTTAATGTGGTTGAACAAGTTCACAAAAATCCTAGGGGTGGTGCATGGTATCTAAAGTTACAAGAACACGAACTACTTTGGCAATTAAAAACAAATGCCTATACATTTCCAGGGATCAACGACATGTGTTCTATAAAATGTTTACTCAATATTAAAGCTTTAGACAGATGAAAAAATGTTTTTAAATGATAGTGGTTTCATTTGTATTTTTGTTCAAAGCCTGTGTTTATATAAAATTATTTTTATGATTATGGTTATTCAATGACAATAACAACATTGATTGTCTTTTACGTTATGAAAATGCATTTAATATGTAATGTTATAAATGGTTTTTAATAAGATTTAACAGTACAAATACAGACAATATATATATATTTTTATATGGTTAATTTTTTGTTTTTCTTTTTAAGCTGGTTGTCTAGGGTTAAATAAATGTTTTGAGATGACAGTATTTTAAATGTCAATGGAGCTTTAAAATTTGGGCTTAAAGTAATTGCTTAATTATAACTCATTTAGTAACAATGGGAGTGGTTTATGATAAGCCCTTTTTATGTGTTTGTATAAAGGTGTTTCATTTTATACTGTAACTTGTCTGAAGAAGTGCATACATTTTATGCATGAAAGCGCTAACAATCAAGTAAAAAATTAACCTAAACACCTCGACTGCCGTGATTTGTGATCTCCGTGGTACATTTTTTTCTGAGGTATGACTATATTGCCTGGCTCATTGAATTTGGCACCATTACCACCAGTTCATCATATTGCCGTCTGCTGCCCTTGAGGTTTCTGTGGTAGCTATAGAAGGCCCTATGGTTATTTTTCACCTGGGAGGCTATCTTAACCTCAAAGCTGGCTATGCTTGACATAATTAGCCTCTTAGTTGCCTATTTACTGTGATGAGAGAGTTTCTATCTTTATGAGAACAACCCTTCCTGATTTTTGCCATTATTTTTCCTTTTGTTGTATATCCTGTTTAATTTGGAATGCCACCAGGGCGACTTATTTTAGGGATAGTCCTGGGCTTACTTATGGTAGTTACATCAGCTTCTATGCAGCAACTGACATAGTTGTACAGAGCTCCTGAGAGCAATTCATCATAGGCTGCTGTATTCTCTGGGTTTGGAGGGGCACTGAATTTCGACAAGGTAATTTGCCTTGAAATAGTTTCTAACTGTTACTGGTTTTAATAGGATTACAGAGCTGATTTTGATTTCAAAGGAGACAGCTTTATGGTCAGACTTTACCAGGAAGGATAAGACATTGTGGGGAGGGGGATGTAGCATTCTCCAATATTTGTAAGCACAAGGTCCAGTATCTTGGAGCCTGTAGTGGGCATATTCACTATTTGGTCAATGGTATTTGTATTTACAAAGTCCAGGAACCTCTATGTCTTTAGATTTGAGGGAGTGATTCCCGGTGTATAGAGGGGTAATTAAAGTCTCCCATGAAAAGGGTGTTAGGTTGGATGGCAAGTATCTCCAGTAGGTACAAACTTGCATTATGAGCTTCTTGGGACATGAAAGGTGACCAACAGCTGGGTAGGATATGGTACAGGATTTTGTCTATGGTGATTTGGAGCTGTCATAGGAACTGTTATAATAGATAAAACTTTGCAATGTACCTATGTATTGTAAATACTAATCTGAAGTGTGGAGCTTTTCTCCCCGGGCCTCCACTGAAAATGGACATATATCCAGTTGGACCAGCCCGGTCAACAAATGTAAAATAAATAAATAATAAATAAATGTGCACATGGAGGAACTCCAGCACATCATCCTGTTTGACGTATATTGAGATATCCCCTCCTTCAGCCCTTGTCTGTGTAGCTACTGGTCTAAGAGCGTAGAAGGTACTGAAATGTTGCACTGCCATGGTACTCTCTGCCACTTTGAACGATGTCTCAGTAACTGCACAGATGTCTACATTCTCGGTGTGAAGAGGGTTTTGAGGGAGTGTAGTTTTTTTGTTTAGGACCTGGTGCTGAGCAGTAACATGTTGAGGTTCAGTTGACTTGATTTATCTGTGTTGGTAGGTTTGGTAATTTGGCACTGCCTAAAAAAAGGCACTACGGTGGTGGATAAAGTTTTAGCCAGTATTGAAAAGCCTAGAGAAGTGAAGTGCATACCATCCTTGGCAAAGCAAGGTGGTCTGTTAACTATGTCCTCCCAAGTTGACAAATATTGGATCCCCTTAGAATGACAGCAAAAAGACAGCCAGTTGTTGAAATCAATCATTTTTGCTCATATTGTGGCATCATCCTCGGTGATGGTAATACGCTGCTCAATGCTAGGCTCATGCCAGCTTGAGACAATAGCCTAAAAGCTCCATAATGTGTCTGTTCATATAGTCCAGGGAGGTGCAGCTCATGTCACTGACATCTACATGGAATCATACTTGTAATTCTGGCATAATGACTTGAGTGAATGCTTGATTTGGTGGATCCTGGCTCCAGATAAGCAGCTAACAGTGATCTTCTCCTTTTTCAGCCTGGGTAGAGGGGCATCAAAATATCTTACAATGGAGTCTGCTATGACAAGAGTCCTGGGAAAGGTGTTTGCTTGCCTTAGGGGCTTAGTGTTTTGGGCTCCTCTGAGAATTACAGTGTTTGCGGTGATAGTTGGTGTTTTTAAGTGCCTTTGGACTTCCTGAGAAATAGCTTTGACAACAGGTAGTCTAGGTGATGTTTGTTTAAGAAGATTGCTTTTAAGTGCCTCAGCATACATTAATCTGTGTGGGTGTTGTGTGGATGGTTTCAACAGCCTGAGCTGCACTTGTATGCCAGAGTTTAGCCTGCAGTCTCATCATGCACGTACCTCTCACACATTGTGTCTGCTTCTAGGATTAAGTGGTTGTGAGTAAACATGACACAATTGCTACATTGTCTCACCATGCTCATATCCATCAAGGTGGATTCAGAGAAGTTAGGAAATTGTATATTCACACTGTCCAGTCTTTTGACTTGCGAGCTACAAGGATAGTGGTATATTTGGGTCAGAAGGCTATTAAGGACTCTTTTATTGGAGCACATTATGCTAAACAGTATTGAATTCTACTAATTTTAATGTTTACACAATACCAAATTCAGCTAAATCTATAGGTATTGCCAGTTGACTCCCAACTATTTGCTTTAAGCTTGTTGGGGCACAAGGTATTTGTGCTGTATTGCTGCTTTACAGGGTACAGTTTTATGAACTGTTCTTTCTATGTGTTTACTACTGTACAGGACACTGCTAAGCCATGCAAATGTGCAAGTGTTATAGCAACACAGAAAAAAGCAGAAAACTATGAGCCCTCTAGCCAATAAAACGACTACACTACGAGTCTTTTTTGTGCATTTTCCAACTCAGATAGATCAGGTAAACACCTCCTGCCACAAGATGAATACATGCAGTCATCCTAATGTAAAAACACAGTAGAAAAGACCTATAAATACAATGCTACCACAAACCACGTAAATAACTAGTTGGAAATCCCTTGCTGAAGGCAATTTCAAGACAGTCTTACAACAGCAACAGTGAGAGGAAGGGCAATTAAAAAAAATCATTGAAATGCGTGCATAAAAAACAGGAGACAGTACTGATCAATCCAAATAACTTAAATGCGATTTAGCAATCAGAAGTATTTAACTTTGTCTGTATACAAGTAATTTTCATTTTCTAATAATTGAAAGAATTGCTGGTAATAGAAACAATATGCAGGGCTGGCATAGTATTTTAAATAGGAAAGAAAAATATTGGATTATTAAGCTGGGGGGGACTTTTCCCACCAGGATTAAATGATCATTTGTAGTAATATATTGTTATTTTTGTATTTTATAATATATGTCCTATCTGCATGTTAATTATTTATTTGAAGGAAGTGATGATGGGGGGGGGGGCTGTTTTTTCTATTGGTGGATGGGTCTATTTATGGAGGGATGACTACCTGTTTGTTTTCCACTGATGAAGGTGGTTTTGTAGAAACCGGTATGGAGGATTAAACTTTGAATTGCCTATCATATGGCAGTATTTTGAGTCTTTTTTGCCATTTACACCTCAGTGCTGGCCATTTGTTTTCTGTATACAAGTAAACCACTTCTGGAATGCGAGCTAGGACTGCAGGCTTTTCCTGGAAAATAAGCAGGAGGCAATATATAGTAAAGGAGGTTTAATTGTCTTTCCTTTTTTTTTTTTTTTTTTTTGGTTTGCTGGGCGGGCACTCAGTATCATGGATCTGTAGAAAACAATGGGTGGGAAGAGTACATAAATAGCTTATACAAGAGTCAATAGCAATGAAAGAGTGGAGGGACTTTGGAAATCAGTCGATAGTGTTATTGCCCTACAGCAAAAGGTTCCCCTGTTTGATTCTAGGGTGGGGTGCCTTCTGTGCAGAGTCTGCATGTCCTGCAAGTATTCGCATGGGTTTCTTCTGGGTGCTTCAGTTACCTCCCACATTGCAAAAATATGCAGTACGTGGATTGGACACAGCTGTGAGTGTGCATGCAAGTGTGTGGTATGGAAGAACTACCTGGTTGTGTAAACCTTGGCTACAGATGATTGTCACTGACCTCATGTGCAAAAATGGGAGAAAGTGGTTGTGGATGGATGGATGTGGAGGCCAGGGAGACAGCCTTATTATAAAAACAACAGTAAAAAGATGGGGGGGGGGGGGTTGGGAAGAGCAAGCAAGCTAGCTAGAAAGCTATCCAATCAAATAAAGGCAGAAACTTTAACTGAATGTGTTAGTGGGGAATGGGGTAGCACAGAATGCAACTTTAAGCAGGTAAAAGATAAGCACAATATAAAAGCACTGAGGCACAAACTGGAGCAGAGACATTTCTTTCACTGTTGACATTCTAGTACAGTTTATGGCACCAGACTATGCAGACATTTACCAGTAACACCATTTATAGAAAAAAATGCAATAAATGACTAAAGCTCAAAATCTCACAGGAGTACAGTTCCACCACAACTGTGAATTAAACTATAAGATTGAGTTAACAGGGTTTAAAATACAAGCATAGTGTTTACAAGTAATTCTACTTGTGGAAATAGAATTTCGGAATAATGCAAAAACATAAGCTTCCCACAACTACTAATACAAATACAAGACTAAGGTCCCAGAAAAAAAAAACTTAAAAATGCAAACAGATGGAACAGAGCAGAAAAGTACAAAGAAATATTACCACACAGGTCACTAAATGCAACTCAAATGTGTAAGCAGAACTGAAATAATTTAAATTATTTAATTTTCTTTCCTTTTTTTTTTTGGAAAAGCTAGCTACTCACAGTGCCACACACCTGCAAGTCTTGGATAAAAGACTCCTCAGTTATGAAATTTTGGGTCCACACATTCCTTTCACAGTTTGCTGATGAAGCATCCAAAAGATAATTTAAAACCTCCTTAAAATACCTTGTTGGATTCCGTGTAAATATCATATTTATCTTTCTGCCGTTGCTGTGCAAATTGATAGTTTTTTTGTGCCATTCACTGCTTCACTTTCCAGAAGTTGGTAGAGTGCTTCAGATGCCTTCTTCTTTGCTACTGTAACAACTCTCAGGCTCTTTGTTAGCTAACCAGTATTCCTTCCTAGCCTGGTCTGTCTTTTCTATCACCCACTTTTTTCTGCACTCCCCCTTTCTTTCGATGACTTCCTAGACTTCTGTGTCCCACCAACAGCTTTCCTTATGTACCTTATTTCCATACCTGGTTCAACCTCATATCTGTTCTGTAGCCCTTATACATGATGCCGTTTTTCTTCAACTCCACCTATTTTCCTCCTCTTCTTGAGGTGCTAAGAGTCCTGAGCAGTTCTTTGAACTGTTTTACTTTCTTTTCATTCAACTTCCAGGTCCTCAGCCTGGCCTCTGATGACCTTAGAGCCTTCTCTGACCATTTCTTGGAGTTGGTTGTGGCAACCAGTGGTTTATGCTGTGGGCTGACTTTTTCACTTTGGATGACTTTGCAATCACTGATTCTACCTTCGTGCCCTTTTCATCTTAGGAGGATGTCTACCCAAGTTGCATGTTGGCCACTTTTGTATGCAATTTTGAGACTGTCTCTCTTTCTGAACCATGTGTTGGCTATCATCAACCCATTTGACAGACAGAAGTATAGAATGATCTCTCCTTTGTATTCCTGTTGCCCCACCCATGTGGTCCCAGGCAGCCCTTATATCATGTTCCATCTGTTTGTCCCGATATTTTATTTATTTATTGTATGAAAAGTCTGACTGGGTAATACCCATTTTTAGTGGTGGACTGGGGAGAAAAGCTTCATGTGTACACACTGGATTATACTAAGTTCCAGTTAAACACAGAGCAGTTACATTTCTATTTACATTTAGACACAAACAGTAGTTACATTTACACCTTCTAAGATTTTACAGAAGTGGAAGTTACTAGAATAATATGTGCATTTGGGCCACCCATTGTCAACTTCAGTTCCTGCTGTCCTGCTTTATTTAGTAGGTCCTGCAACTGCTGTCTGAATGCACTCTCTTCTCAATATCACAACCCTGCTGAGGGTCATAGTGTGAGATCATGAATACTCCTGTATCCTTACACTGGAGTCTGATTGTCATAAGTGTCACTAATCCTCATGACATCTGTCACTGGACAGCCTGAGAAACCCAGCATATTTTCTAAAGAATCTGAATTGACTGCTCATGTTGTTGCATTTAAGCTAGTATCACTGATCATAGTATTTTCCATATGACCATGTCATCCCAAGCAGACAGATACTGGATCCCCTTAGAATGACACCAGAAGCTTAGCCAATTGTTGAAGTCAATCATTTTGTCCTTGCACTGCGGTATCATTCTGGGTGATGGCAGAATGCTACTCAGGGCTAGGGTCATACCTGCCTGGGCTACAAGATCAGAGAGCTCTTCCATGTCTCTTCTCATGTAGTCCAGGGAGGTACATCTCAGGCCATTCACACCAACATTGACAATGACAGAGTCATATTTATACTTGTTGTGGAGTGACCTGAGTGCATGGGTTATATGGCAGATCCTGGCACCTGACAGGCAGCTGACAGTAACCTTCTCCTTGTTTAGCCTGGTGAGTGGGACATCAGTGTGCCTGACTATAGAGTCACCTATGACTAGTGTGTTGGGTACGTTGTTTTGCCTTATTCATTGTGGTTGAGTGGCACACTGAGTCTGTGGGCTATGTGTCATTTGTGTTGTGTTGGGGGATGGAGGTTGCTTGCGTTTCTGCTTTGGAGGTCTCTGTTGCTTAGACAGATTATTATTGAGAGCCTCTGAGAATGTTTTTGTGTTACTGTGTGTGGATTTTGGTGGTGTAGATTTAGTGAGACTATGTGATGAATGTGGTGTGGTGCAAATGTTTACCTTCTCCTCTTGACTGTCAAGTTCAGTCTTGGTTGGAGAGAGCTTTACCTCCAGTTTGACTAGATAAGTGCATCTCTCACAGGTTGTAGTGTTGGGTGGTAGGAGGAGAGGGTTGTCTGTGTACATGAGGAAATTTCTACATTGTCTCAAGATGCCCAGGTTCATCAGATAGTCAGGAGAGAACACTGGGAGCTGACCCTTGGACATGCCTGAATAAAAACATATTTTCCTCTAGATAAGTGAGGAAAGTGAGTACAAGAGCCGTTTTTCTCTAAGCAAGTGAGAAAAGTAAGTACAAAACTGTTTTCTTCTAGGTAATGAGGAAGGGTGAGTGCTGTAGTAATTAGTAGCTTATTTAGTGCTTACAAGTTCTGAACAAGTGCTGAGCATGAATAAGCTAATTTAAGTGCTAAAACTAAGAATCTGTATCTGCACTAGACAAGTTACAGGACAGAAACAAGTGCAAATGCATGCTTTCAAATCAGAAAGTTGAGAGAGATGGAAAAGATTGCCCAAATGGCCAATAACTACAATTTCTGGGCCAGAACCACTCCTTATGTGGTAGACAGGTTACATAGTACTTACCACTCCCACTGATAAGCTAGAAGGCTTCCCTTCAACACAGACAGGCTTGGGGGGCTCAGAAGCTTACATACAGTCCTGGATACAGCAAATCTGTATCTGGAATACTAGTTACAGAAAAGGTAGGAAATAGGCTTACGGTATTTTTTGTAATACAGAAAAGTAGCTAAAACAGCAGTGCAAGCTAGCACACGAGTATGTAGCAATATTAGACCAAACACAGTTTAAGAAATGCAATTAAATTAAAAAGGACTAAAAGCAAGTGCAGACGAAGTTTATTAGGTAGAATGTGGTAAAGAAATGGGACTGGGGTGAGTGTCCAAGATCAAATCTACAGTGGGGTGGGCAACTGCAAAAGCCACCAAATTTAAACTACAAGCCAGAAATAGGGAGGGTGGGACAAAACACTTTCAGCAGAGATCTGAAAAACTATAAGCAGCAATTAACAGTACAAACTCTAAAACCAAAAACATATACTCAGCTCTGTATATTTCCAGATAGATTGAAAAGCAGTCTCTCAGAACATAGGTTCCAGCAATGAAATGCAGGCTGTTACTAACAGGTCTAATTTTATGCAAGTGATCCTTGAGTTAGATAACACACAAGCTGTAAAAACAGTTATACCAACTGAAGACACAGCAGAAAATAGGGGGAGGTGGGGAAAACAGTTTCAACAGAGATTTGAAAAGCTATAAGCAACAATTAACAGTACAAACTCTAAAACCAAAAAAATATACTTAGCTCTGTATAGTTCCAAATAGATTGAAAAGCAGTCTCTCAGAACACAGGTTCCAGCAATGAAATGCAGGCTGTTACTAACAGGTCTAATTTTATGCAAGTGATCCTTGAGTTAGATAACACACAAGCTGTAAAAAACAGTTATACCAACTGAAGACACAGCAGAAAATAGGGGGAGGTGGGGAAAACAATTTCAGCAGAGATCTGAAAAACTATAAGCAACAATTAACAGTACAAACTCTAAAACCAAAAAAATATACTCAGCTCTGTATATTTCTAGATAGATTGAAAAGCAGTCTCTCAGAACACATGTTCCAGCAATAAAATGCAGGCTGTTAGCCATAGATACTTGGAGTGGACCCATGCATAGGATAAAACATTTTGGAGCTGCCTTTATCCATTAGAAGTTTCGGGGGTAGTCCTGAGGTAATTTTTTCCCCCACTCATAAATCTAAGTTGAGGCTGAATATGGACAGGGATGAACTTTGTTTAATGTGTATGGGGAGTCTGTTCCATGGCAGCAGTATGCTCTGCGAGATGTATCTCTCCTTCCAAACCATTCTGCTGATGTTGAGGAAGAGGTTTACATCCCTAGACCGAGCACTTCTGATGCCATTTGACTCACTGATGTGCAGTAAAGCCATCAATAATGGGTTGGAGGATGCCTTGTATGTCAGACATAGGTCACCTCTTGCCAGTCTGTAGGACACCAAGTTTAGTGACAGGGCTTTGAGTCGGTCCATGTTGTTCAGGCCTTGTATCTTTTTATTAAGGTCTTTCTGTGGGCATTCCAGTTGTCTCCTACCTTTCTGGGTGCACTTCACATTCTGGATCACATAGAAATACAGATGGGTGCCCAGATTATTCTGGCTGCTGTGGTCCTATATAACACACCCACATTCACAGTGGCAGTGAATGGGGGATCATCCTTGTCAGTTCCTGATAGGATGGGTGTGTGTGTCAAATCTACCCTTTACCATGCATTCTATTTTCTGATTGTGATTGACATTCTCTTCCAGAGTGTGTCAAAGATACAGAGAGAAGAATGTGCCAAAGGGGAACTGGTTAGCATTACTTTATTTGCAAATTACTGTATCATAGTAATCCTGGAGGGGAGAAGACATTAACAAAGTGATGAAAGTTACTTTGTGAGTCTGAATGAGAAAAAGCTTGGAATTCTCTCTTCAAAAAGCCTGTAATTGTACCATTTGGAGGAAAGAGCATAAGGAGGATGGCCTTACTCATGTTGAGAAAAGGAAAAAGCTAACCAGAGGGAGCTTGAGGAAGGGGCATGTAGACCCCCAAACAACTGCAGCAGGACTATAGAATCATTGATAGTTGTAGTGGCAGTCATATGCATGATAATCTTGGCCCATGTTACTGCATGTTGATACACACCTGACTAACAACTATCCAGGTAAAGTATGGAAGATCCAGGAGGTAGATGGCAGTTATGTCAGGAGGAAGAAAAGCAAATTGTCTGTCCCCTAGCACCTCATACTCTACCACAACCTCTACCAATAATCCTCCTCTATTTCATTTTCAACCAGTGCCCACATCACTCATCTGTAACCTCATCCAGAAACTTAAACCCACCACACTCTCTGCAGATCTACTACCTGCAGAATACCTGCAAACAGCTGCTAAAGTCATAGCCTACCCCATATCCATCCTCATTAACAGAACTATTTCTGAAAGAACTATCCCCTTAATCTGGAAAGTCTCTCACATTATCCCCCTGCACAAAGGTGGTAACTCCAAGGAGTTCTCAAACTACAGGCCCATAGCCATACTATCTCCCTTGGCAAAAATAATGGAGAAATGTATTCATTTACAACTGTTAACCTATCTAATTGAACATGCAACCTGTCAACATGGCTTTAGACCATTTCATAGCACCACCTCTGCTCTCTTATCCTTCACTAACCGTATTAATAGTAATCGTAATAATGACTTACTATCCTCAGCCTTTTTTATTGACCTGTCTAAAGCATTTGACATGGTTAACCACCACCTCCTCATAGACACACTCAAAAACCTGTCATTAGATGCCCTTACTATACAGTGGTTCCAATCATACTTAGATAATAGGCAACAGGCTGTACTATAGGATAATACTTTATCTTCCCACCTCCCAGTTGCCCTAGGGGTCCCTCAAGGATCCATATTGGGTCCTTTACTCTTCTCCATCTTTACAAATGACCTCCATTCTGTAATCCCACAAGCTGACTGTATCCAATACGCAGATGACTCCACACACATATGCTCTGCTACTTCCCAATCAGAACTTCAGTCACTAACCCAAAAGACCTTTAGCACAGTCGAAAATTGGCTCCTACAAAGGTGTCTTATCTTAAACCCAAAAAAACCTAAAATGCTACTATTCACTCCCACTCGCAGAACCTCCCCACTTAACTTTACTATCACTTCAAATAATAGAACTATAATATCTCCTGAGCCAATCACGAAACTACTCGGAGTACTAATAGATAATAACTTGTCTTTTGAGCCTCACATTAATAACACCATAAAAACAGTGAATAAGAAACTAGGTTCCCTCTACGGAATCAAACCCTTTCTAACTCCTCTAGCCAGGGTCACCATTGCTCGCACCCACCTTATTTCTACCCTGCTCTATGCCTCCCCTATCTATACCAAAATATGCAGAAGTAATCTGAGTAAACTGTCATCCTCCTACAACAATATTGCCAGATTTTCAGCTGGGTCCTCCTGTAGAACTCATCACTTTATCAACCTGAATCAACTTGGATGGTTAGAATTGCCAAATCTAATACTTTTCAATCAACTAATAGTAGCCCATAAGATCCTGTATCTACCAAAATACACCCATACTTACATTCCTAGTCACCCCCTATAACAATCTCAAAACCTTACGCTCATCTAATAAACTACTTGTACAAATATCTAAATCCAACAATTCAGCTGGTGACACCCTGTTCTCTAATACAGTAGGTAAAACCTGGAACAGCCTCCCAAGTCAACTAACCTCACTATCCTCAGTTCACCTATTTAAAAGCAAGTTCAAACCCTACCTCAAATCACACTGGCTATGCCCCTGTGATAACCCAGACTAACCACCATACCCTTTTCTAGACTCCCTTGATTCCTGGCCTCTTATGAACATTATCTTGTGTTTACTCGCCGATAACAGTGTGCTTGACCATTCTGAGGATTTTTCCTCCTGTAAATATGTATATACAATTGAATGACTAACCATTTTCATATAAGACCACAACTCTTGTGAGACCGAACACTATAATTGTATCCTTGTATTTTGCTTTTGAATACTCTGTCCACTTAACATTAGTGTTTTTCTTTTGATATTTTTGTGTGACTTTAGAATCTATAGTACCTCTTAGATATAATTTGCATTATTAATTCAAACTACTGTTGTATCTACATTTATTTTACATCAGGTTTTTCCCTATTGGAATACAGAATATAAAATCCTAGATAAGTAATATGTTATAAAGCTTTGTAATGTACCAATTTCTATTGTAAATATCATTGTCTTGTCTTGTCCTATTTTGTTGTTGTTTGTGGAGCTTTTCTCTCTGGGCCTCCACTGAAAATGGACATGTATCCAGCTGGACTAGCCCAGTCAACAAATGTAAAATAAAGTAAAAATGAAAATTAATAAATTTGTAAGCAAGGAAAAGCTTTCATAGAATAACATTGGGGAGGTGGGGGCTGACCTGTTTTTCTCACTATGGTCAGCATGGTTAGGGAACAGAGGACTGAGAACCCAGCAGATGATGTGGGAGGAAAGAAGGGTGGAAAATGAGAGGGAAGGCAGGATGCAGCAGGAAATACATTCCAGGTCAGGCTGATATTTGGAATGTAGGAGTCCAGTGCCTTTAAGAGGACCAGGTTTAACAGAGCAGACTGTCCAAGAATGAGGTAGCTTGGAGAGGATGGGAAGCACCGGCCTCTTCTCACCTGTAAGCTTGTAGAAAAGGTAGGAGTATTTGAAATTTCAGCCTAGTTTGCAAAGTTGTGAGGAGTGGTTCAAATATGGAGAGAAATTAAAATGATTCTTTAAAAAGAACAAACAGGAGGTGAAGGCAAAGAAGAGAAATACACTTGGGATTAGCCTATCTGACCTTTGGTGCAGGGGGGAGAAAGGATGACTATGTATGGCACATAAGCATTTGGTCAAAAGCCACATGATGAAATAGAATGGGATGGATAGGTTAGGAGATGGGCAAAATATGGAATGGGAAGACTGGTGGGGGAAAAGACGTAATTGTGTGATTACCAGTTTTACAGGAAATTACTGAAAGTCTGTCTCATCTTAGAACACCTCTTACGAATAACTCCCAAGTGGTAGAGAACACAAAAGAGAATACAGAATGGGAGGAGCACTATCAAAGGCAGAATTCTGATATATGGAGAAGGGGAATTCAGATATGTAAATGTGGTGGTATTGTCAATAGGTATGCACCCACTGGTAAGTGGAAGAGCTATGGGAGTAGCTATATGGCAATAAAGTTCCAGACGTTTTTTCTCTTTTTTTGAATTCTTTTTTCTCTGCTTCTTTCACTATGACAGCCATCTCAATGGCTGAATATGACCTGCACCTGTTTCTTCCTTCTCCTCTCCCTTTTTAATTTCTGCAAATCTTTTGGGTTTCTAATACCATGATGGGAATGGACCCCATTCCTAAGTCAAAGTACAATTTAAGTTCATGAAATTCGTAATGTTTCACTCTTTGATGTCAGCCAAAAGTGCACTTCTCAGCACCACCAATGTGCCCAGTAATGACTCTTCTGCAGTTCTTACAGAGTTACATGGATTGGTAACATACCTATATATGAATGTAGACTCTTTTTTTATAAGACCCGTTTGCTCCTACTACTATTGGAACTATCTGGGTATCCTCCTTCCACATTTCTCTCATTTCTGCTTGCAAATCCTGATATTTTATAACTCTCTCTGTACGCAGGACACTGTAGTCACTGAGTGTGGCGATTTCAATGATCAATGCTATTTTTGTCTTCTTTTCTTGAACCATTATATCCAGTTTTCTAGCCTCTATCTTTTGAACTGTTGGTAATGGATGATCCCATGTGATATAGACCATTATTTTCTATGATTCTTTGTGGCTCATGTTTCCAGTGTTTTCAGCCACTTCAGTACCATAATTTTTGCACAATCCCCAGTGCAACAGTCTTGCCATATTATTAAGCCTTTCAGTATACAGTCCTTATGCCATTAGTATGCCACAGCCAGAAAGGAAGTGCGTGACCATTTCCAATTCGGTTTTACAAAACCTACATTTGTCTGTTTCTCACATGTTCATTGGACTTTGCCAACCAGCGTGTACATAGCCTACTATCTTCAGCCACCAATATTAACCTTTCGCCTCTCCTTAACCATTTCTGTGTTCATTCCTGATCAACATGAGGTACTTAGAGAAGTTTTCTATACTTGCAAAGATATTTATGCATTTTCCACATTTCTTGCCTTTTCATCTGATCCTTCACCTAATATTCTTTCTTTTGTTTTTTGGCACATTCAGTTGCTGCCTGACTTTTATCTCCTCCTGGTTTGATTTCCATTCCTGCTTGATGCTGATATGCTTCTTCTAGGTTAAGCAGAGAAGTCATCTTAGATTTATTCTCCAAGTTTCAACACTTTTACTACGTTTAGGTCTTGTGAGGTCAGCAGATATGTGTGGAGTCCCACGATTGCAGATCCATACATTATAATCAATTTCAAGGAGGCCCATCCCTCCTTCGGAACGGGGAATATATAATCTTGGTATGCACTGATTTTATACATCATTTGGGGAACATGAAGTGTCCTTGTTTTAATATGTAATCTGTCCAACAAGTTTTAGGGCCAATCAATCACTCCAAAACTGTTAAGTTAGGACAGGAAGAGCAAATTGGTTTATAGCTTGGATTTTGTTCCTAGATGTCAACTCTGTTTTCAGGATTAATTTAAGTCTTCTAAAATATTCCTTACTAAGTTTTATTCACATTTATTCATGTTTTATTACTGATTCTTCATTAATTCCCAAATATTTATACACTCCCTCTTGCTCAAGTTCTTTTATACCATATTCTTGTCCCAAGCTGATGTTTTCCTGTCTAGATGTTGCTTTTGTACATTTATCAAGACCAAATGACATTTTAATATCATCTGAAAAAGTTTTGACAACCTGTAGCTGTGCTTTCAGTTCCTCATATGATGAGCTATAGAGTTTTAAAACATCGACAGAGAGAAGATGAGAAGTCTTTAGACTTTGTTGTTTTCTAGGAGCCGAATTATAGCCATGGTCTAAGCTGTTAAGTAGACAGCTTAATGGGTTAAAGGCAAGGCAGAATAGCAACAGTGACAGAGTCACCCTGGAATATCCCCCTTTGAATTGTTATCCCTGGGATAATAATTTGTCCTTTATCATGGCTTAATTGCAAAAAGTGGTCTGCCACTGTTTCATGGTCACTGTAATGTAGTCGATCATTGTAGGGTGTATCTTACACATTTTTAAGCACTCTTTTATCCATGAATGTGGGATACTATCAAATGCTTTTTTGTAGTCAATCCATGCCATACTTAGATTCTTCCCCATTTTACAGTTCTCCACTGTGACTAACAGCAAATTATCCCTTGTTCCTTATGATTTTCTTTTATTGCCCTTTTGTTCTACTGCCATAATTGAGTTTTCTTCTAAATGACTATAAACTCTGTCGGCATCAATTCCTGTGTATTGTTTATATGTTGTTGGATGGCAAGTTATTGGTCTATAATTTTTGGAGTAGCTTGCAGGTTCACTCTTAAGTAGGAGCATTGTTTTACCTGTTGTTAGCCAGGTTGGTGTCTGTTCGGGGTGCGCATATAAATAGTTCTTCCTCATGGCTAAATCTTCTTGCAAAGATGTTAATACTATTAACCAAAAGTTAGGTACTGCATCTGGGCCTCAGGATTTCCAATTAGAGGCTTTTCTTAACTTTGTTTCACTCTCTCTAGCTGTTACTTTATCCCAGTTCATATACTGTACCTTTAAACTTCTTATTCTTTCTTTTACTTCTTTTATCCCTTTAGCATCTTTGTTGTGT
Source organism: Protopterus annectens (assembly GCF_019279795.1). Classification (NCBI taxonomy): domain Eukaryota; kingdom Metazoa; phylum Chordata; order Ceratodontiformes; family Protopteridae; genus Protopterus; species Protopterus annectens. The sequence continues at coordinate 48,631,120 of NC_056725.1, forward strand.
TCCACAGGACCTTCATAGATATTTCTGCAAAATGCATCTATTTCTTCTTTTTTTAGCAGTCTGTCAATTCCTTTTACTTTGTTTCCCGATTCTCTATAGAACTTTTTTGGGTCATCAATAAATTCGAAGCGTGACAAAGAAACACAAAAATCCAGGCAGAGTGGCAAACCCAACTAGTCCAAGTGCAGTGACCTGGTAGCCAAAAAATGAAAGTAGAGTGAAGACAATCCAAGTTAAGATCTTTATTCACATCAAATGGACAAAACGGTATAACAAGCGCTTTCGCTCAGCTTAATGCTGAGCTTCCTCAAGTTAATTTTAAAAAAGCCAAATGGCCACATTAAATAGTCATTTCTAAATCACTAAATTGCTTAATTAGTTAAGCATTGCAATTCAATATAACAACTGGATGATACAATTAAAGGAGAATGCAATTAAAAAACATCTCCAAGCCAAGGGTGTCGCTGGAAAGTACTATGTTAAAAACTTGAATTGAATAAAACAGTGCCACAACCAAAAACAGGGTTAAATAAAGGAATGTCACTACAATAAAAATAGGATTACATTAAAGATCATTGAAAATGTTTAAGAATGTTAAACTAAGAGAATTTGTTAGATGGTTTAAGAAAATATAAATATATTCTTATATTATTAAAAAGTAATTACAATGAATAAATATCTAAAAAACAGTTAAAAATATATATACAATGTGTAATGACACTGTCTAAAACCCAAAAACCTCACAAGCGTGCCATTTTGTTTTTAAGAACGCTGATGATATTGATGTTGTCATTCATGCCTGGGGGTCTATTGGCGTTCAGCCTTAGTTGCCAGAGAAGTTCTCTGTATTCCAAGGCTGTCTCCCAGTCACCCCCTCTGGCATCTGGCACCACTTGTTCTAAAACTAAAAACCTCAATTCATAGTTGGGGCATGTTAGGGAATGTTTGAAAAAGGCATTAGAATCTTTCTGTTTGGAAATATCATAAAAATGTTCATAGATTCTTTTTCTAAGGCTCCTTTCAGTTTGCCTATGTAGAAAACAGTATAGGCAGTACAATACCCTAAATAAACTACCCCTTTGCTTGCACAGTTAGTGGAACAGTTAGAGTTAAAATGAAAATTCCTGGAGGGGATATATAAACTGGAGGCATTGAGTATAGCAAAACATTGTTTGCAAGCTCCACATTTAAATGTGCCTGTTCGAGGTGCCTGCGTGATTGCCAAAGAGTTAAATTTCCCTTCAAGTAATTCTTTGAGATTAATATCTCTCTTTCTCGTAAACTTGGGAAAAGTAGGTATTACCGTCCTTAATTCTTCATGCAAAGTGAGAACTGGCCAATGTCTTTGAATAGCTTCTTCTATCTCTGTGGAGTTAAGGCAATAAGTGTAAGTGAAACTACCATAAATTGTCTCCTCTTTGTTGCTGATGACTATAGCATTAGGGGAAATATCCTTACCTAAAAGTGGGGGGTAAATTGTTTCCCTATTGTCAATAACTTCCTGTGCTAAAGTGTTAACCAATGAAGCAGGGTACCCTCTTTCCATGAACAGAGACTTTAGAAATTTGATCTCCTGTAAAAAGTCGCCAAGAGTGTTGGTCATTCTGGAAGCCCTAATGAATTGTCCTTTAACAATGCCCTTTTTTTGATAAAAGGGATGGCCACTTTTGAAGTGTAAATAGGAATTGGAAAATGTGGGTTTCCTGTACAATTTAGATTGTAAGGAGCAGTTGTCTAAGTCTTTATATAGTGTGACATCCAGATAATGAAGTTCAATGTCACTAATAGTATGTGTAAAGGACAAGAAATGGGTGGTGGAGTTGAAATACTCAATAAAATTCAGAAGTTGCCCGTGGGTGCCCCCCCATATGATGCAAATGTCATCCAGGAATCTTTTGTAATGTATTAGATGTTGAGCCCAACTGGTAGAAAAAATAAACCTTTGCTCCCATCTATGTAGTATGACATTAGCGTATAAGGATGCAGAAGGGGCACCCATGGCTACCCCTTTTCTCTGTTTGTAAATTTCGCCATTAAAGAATATATAGTTGTTCTCTAACACTATTTCCATAAATTCAACCAAAAGGTTGGTTGTGTTGTTACTCAGGCCAGCTTCGGTGGTAAGAACTTCATTAAACCAAGCCAAGCCGACCGAGTGGGGAATACTTGAGAAGAGTTCAACTATATCAATGGTAACCAGAAGGAGCTCAGGATTGCAACACGAGGGATCTAGTCCCTTGAGGAAATCCCAAGAGTCTTTGCATACATGTTGTAAGGAGCTACCAAGATGTTTAGTTGCAAAGTCTATAAATTTGCTAAGTGGTTCCGTTATACCACCTGCTCCAGATACAATGGGCCAGAACTTTAATGGTTCTAACCCTTTGTGAATTTTAGGAATTCCAAAAATAATCGGAATTTTAGGTTTTTGAACATGTAAGTAGTTAAAAAGTTTCTCATTGATGGCTCCTTGAAGTAGGTGGTCTGTAAGTGTAAAATTTATTTTGGCATAAGCAAGATTAACTTCATTTCTTGAAACTATCTCATACTGATTAGTGTCTTGCAACATATCAAAAATGTAACCATCATAATCCGTATTGTACAACCGCACCATCCCTCCCCCCTTATCAGGTTTCATTACTCTGATGTTCTCTTTTTTCAGGTCGTTAATGAGTCTGTGATCCTGTTGGTCCCAGTTAACAGAATCTAAATACATTTTTTGGGTTGGTATAGATCGAAGTTCATGTTCAACAAGCTCCTCAAATACCTTAATAGAGGAATGTATGGGAGGGTTGAAGGTGCTAGTTCTAGAAAGCCCTTGGTTGATGTAAGGTTGTCCTTTAAAATAAAATGAAAGGTTAAGGCTCCTTACAAAAAGTTTTAAGTCAATGAGGGCTTTGGCCATGTTAAGGGGCTGCAAGGGTACAAACTGCATACCACGTGTAAATAAGTTGAAAACATCTTGATGGACCTCCATTTCAGTGTAATTATACACAGTAAAATTACTATTTTTTATAATTTTACATAAATTACTTTGCTGTGTAAATATATCGACTTCAACTGTAGCCCCTACACTAACTCTATCTAACTGTGCCTGTTGCTCCAAGCTTGGGGTATCTGTCTCTGCCCCTTCGCCCCGGTCCTGCCGGGGGGTTGTTGAAAATCCTGGAAGGAATTTTTCCTTCCTTTTTCAGCTAATCTTTCGCTTCTACGTAATGGTTCAGTATAAGATGTAGAATGGTTGTCATATGCATCTCCAAAATTGCTTCTATTCCTATTAATATTATTGTTAGTTTCTTGCTTATTGCCCCATCTTGCCCTGTTAGGGAGTGGATAAGCCACTCCATCTTTGTATTCATTTAAATCTCGCTCAAGTTTGCGTATTTTGCGGTTTAAAATTTTTATGCAATATTGGTCAACATGTTCAAAAACATTATCATAGTTATATTTAACTTTGGCAAAATTGCTGTCATTTACCAATGCATCATTTAAAACATTTAATTCAGTTAAAAGAATATCGGCCTTCGCCTCATATTCTTGAATCATCACCTTTAACATGTCTATGCCAGCTCTGTCAAAGATGTCACATAACTTTTTATAGTAAAGTGAATCTGCTTGAACATTATTAGGAAACTTGAAACAACGTAACCCTTTCGGGACCCGTTGCACAGACACATATTCCTTCAGATAATTCATCTCGAGCTGGTTGCTTTTATAGGTATACAGTTTATCTTTAAGTTCATTGAAATTAAGCTCAGCATTATTGCTGTTATTAACTGCAACAGTACCTTTGTTAAAAATGAACTTTCCAGCGACACCCTTTGCTTGGAGATGTTTTTTAATTGCATTCTCCTTTAATTGTATCATCCAGTTGTTATATTGAATTGCAATGCTTAACTAATTAAGCAATTTAGTGATTTAGAAATGACTATTTAATGTGGCCATTTGGCTTTTTTAAAATTAACTTGAGGAAGCTCAGCATTAAGCTGAGCGAAAGATCTTGTTATACCGTTTTGTCCATTTGATGTGAATAAAGATCTTAACTTGGATTATCTTCGCTCTACTTTCATTTTTTGGCTACCAGGTCACTGCACTTGGACTAGTTGGGTTTGCCACTCTGCCTGGATTTTTGTGTTTCTTCATCAATAAATTGCTTATTTTGTACTTTTCCTTTATATTTACCTACGTATCTTCTAAGTTTTCCTGCCTGTGCTGAAATTTTAGTTTATTTGCGATAGTACATGATAGATCCTGGTCTGTTCTAATACTGCACATTGCTTTTATCACATCTATCTTTCTTAGAATTGTTGTTGCTCTATTCCCTCTTCTATAATCTTCACCAGTGACACTTCTTGTCTTAATTGCTTTACAGTTTTCTCTATTCAATTTCTCCCCTTCCTTTCCCTCACTACCTGTGTTCTTGTGATAGAACTTTATCAGTTATTAATTTAGCTGCACAGTAATATATCCTATTTACTTCTGTTATAGCAGATGGATGTCTATTGATAGTCCTAATTAGTGTTCATTTGTTTTATCAAACTTCTGACTTTTGGGGTTTCATTGACCTTCTACAGTCTATTTCTTTTGATGATCTTAATATATATATGTCTATTAAATCAAGCAACTCTTTTCTTAGATCATTTTCATCCAAACTGAGAGCACATCCCTTGTTTTCCATTTCCTGCGGGCATTCTATAGAAAGTTCTATAGCATCTTCCTGTGGCACCTTCTCTTCAATTTCATCCTGTGTCATCCATTGCTCTGACAGCCATCTCAATGCCTGAATTTGACCTGCACCGTTTTTTTCCTTCTCCCCTCCCTTGTGGATCCCATGGTTATGTCCAAGGACAGTGTGTGCAATGGAGATGTGCAACATATTGCCCTGCCTATGTGATGCCTCAGAGATGCGTCTACCCCCCCCCCTTTGGGCCACCACTCTCAGGGTAATGTTACCACATTCCATCAGGGTCATTGCAGGAGATGCTCACTGGACTTTCCTCTGTCCTTTCGAACTGCTGCATCAGTCACCCAAGCTGCTAATCAAGCCTGGGTTGGCTGGACCATATTCAGAGCTTTATCCCTCTATACCACCGGAGCAGCATAAAGTTCTACTTGTTTGGAGTTGTACTAAAGAGGCATGCTTGATGAGGAGGAGATTTGGGAGGCAAGGGAGTGTACAGGCTTCAGTGTAGATTAAATGTTTCATAAAAAGTTCATTAGAAGGCCACTCTTCCATTCACAGACATGAGATTAAATTGCTACAGGTCAATGATTAAGCTTTTGGGACTTATGAAGATAGGGAAAACTGAATTCTCAAATGTAGCAATAATGGAATAAAAAGGCTTAGCACGGATTTGGGCAGGATGTTGGCAAGGTGAAAGCAGGAAGTAAAACTGAAATAGGGGGTTAAGATAGCAGCTCTTAGAATTGCAGTGATGATTTAATTTCAGTCTGTCACTATTACTACAGTAGCACAAATGATGGAGGGAAAGTAGATTTACAGGTAAGAAAAATATAGAGGTGAAAACGGAGGCATGAGGCCATATGACAGATAAATTCCACGATGAGAGTTACAGATTCCAGTCTGACCAGTAGTAGCCAAGTTTTTAAAGTTGAAAGTGTGGTTGAAGCTAGATGGAAGAAGGGGAAGGTCCAGTTGAGAGGGAGACAGAAATGTCATAATATCCATAAGGAGGTAAGCAGAGATGAAGCGTAACTAGTGTGGTAAAACTTAGCTACTAGTCTGAGTAGAGACTTCATGAGTACAGGACAGACCGAGGAGTTCTTAGAGCACCTTTTCTTCTTCAATATTCACTTCTATTCCCAATCTGAGAAGTTCTGATTATTCATACCACGCATTGAACAAGGACTGGGGGAAGATGAAGTGTCTCCTAACAATTATAGAGAAATCAGTTAAAACTACATAAGCGAGAAAAGGAAAGTGAAATAGCTCTTTTTGCTTTTGGTCAAAATATATAACCACCCTACTGCTGTTCTGTCTAGTAAGTCAGTTCAGTGGAGCAATGAAGGCGATTTCCTGGTTTGGTGGGACTAACCTGGTGAACAACATATAAATAAAGAAATAGATATAATGGGTGGGCATGTTATGCTGGAAGAAATAGTAATGAATATATAGGAAAGCCTCTAAGTAACACACAACAGAAATATTATAACTATTCCTTAAGCCTTTCTCAGCTATTTATTTTCCAGCAATGTGTAACATTGGTTGGTTGATAAGGAATTGCGGTTTACTATCAAATCACTGAAAACCAAAAGACTGAATCCCAAAAAGAGTGAAAAATCAAAATACTGAATGATGTAATTTGCCCCTTCTCCACTGTTGTGCAATCTTGGAGTTGGTATATATAGTTAGCAGGGGGTGCAACCCCCCCCCCCCACATGAGGGGAGCAGGGGGGCTTGCCTCTTGCATTAAAAATGTATTCATTATTTTGAATTTTCAGTCTTTTTGGGATTCAGCCTTTTAGTTTTCAGTCATTTGATAGTAAACCAGGAATCTCATGGCATCTTTTCAGGCTATTTCAGGTGGCTTGCTCAAAGGCTGCAAACTACAGGCTGGAATTCAAAGCTGGTTAGCACACTGCTGTCTATAAGTTAGCACTGACAGCATTGTCTCTAAGGCACTGATTGCATGGTACTGCAGTGATCGATGAAATGCAATGTGTTCATGTTAATGAGTGCAACATAACATGCAAATGAGGAACTGTGTAAATGAGCCACATCTATTTTGCAAATGAAGGAACCTGAAACCATTCCAAACATTAGTAATGTAGAAAATGGCCACACTGCATGGCAGTGCATGCCCCATACTGAATGCTGTGATTCTTAGTTTCCTGTGGGAGTGAGTCTGTGAATATCAGCAGCAGTAGCACAGGCTCATGTGCTGGCAGCTCTCACTGGAGTCAGTGCCTACAGTGTTGCATGTTGCAGCAATCTGCACCCCCAGAGGAAGTACAGACACACCCTGACATACCACACTGACAGAGATATTATAAGGGAATTACTCAAACTGTCTTCCACAAACAAAATTGGGGGGGGGGGGTGCATAGTATGCCGATTCTGTGGATACCAAAGTATGTGTAAGCTTAACTAAGTCAGCTACAGGGATCTTCCAGTGACCTACAGGGAACAGGTAAAGATATCACAGGTGTCAGCTATATAAATCATAAACCAGTTTCTCAACACATGTGAGGGAGCATATCTGGTTCCCTAGGACAGCAGGAGAGAGCAAGCACATTGCAGGCATATATGATACAGCTCATTTCCCTGAAATTTCTGGGATTCACAGATTGCACACATAGTGCTCTCATTGCCCCACTTGGTCCAGAGGCCCTGAGCTACACCAACAAGAAGTGTTTCTTTGTCTTAAACTGTCTGAAACTACCAGGTAGACTGTAAAGTGTAGGGCACTAAATATAATATGTCTGTATGTACTGAAACAATTCACATGAGTCGCACATTACCAACATATTTAACCTATACCAGCGTTTCCTGTGAAGGGACTTCCCACAATGTCATTTGTCTGGTAGATGCATACACATGCAAGAAAAGATGTGTCACACATGCAGGTACTATGTAAGCAGGGACCAAGCCACTGTGTGTTGCATTTGATTCCAGATCTACTCTAGAACTTGGTTGACACCAATTTCAACCCACCTTACAATGCGAAGCATGTCCTGCAACACAACACATGCAAAAGCATAAAACATAGTGGAGTGTATATTCAGACAACTGAAGGTGCCCTTCCAATGTCTAGACACCTTAGGAGGGGCACTGCATTTCAGACCAAATGCATGCGGTAAGATCTCTGTTGAACATGCCTCTCAATCTATCACCCCAAGATATCTGACAAAGCCTGACATAGTGGGAGTACAAAGGCCCAAAAATAGTTACAGACTTTAAATATTCCTCTTATAAACTTAGAAAGCTGTCAGAATAACAGGGTGTGTATTAAAATGCATTTTCTAAAGGATATGAAGTCTGAAACACAGATTTATCACATTATTTACTAATTTCATTCCTCAGATCATTTCAGTGATTTGCCAAAAAGTGAAACATTTTATGAGGAACAGACAGAAATTTTGAGGCAAAAATCTGAGCATTCTGCGAAAATTTGGACAGTTGAGAGTTATGCACTGCATAACATTGTGCAAACAAATGGAGCAGCTGGTGAGTATCATGGCAGGGGCCTTCTGTAGCAGTCATAGCAACAGCAGAAGGGCAGGATGGAGAAGTAGGAGTGAAAGAAGTATCACTATTATAAGTTCATAGGTGTGTAATAGGCTAATGGCCCTGGAGCCTTTACAAGCCTAGCCCATAGAAGTGCCCTGGCATCATGCCACCCGACGTTAGTTCCCAGTGCCTCTATCAAGTAGAGCCACTGGAGTGATTCCTGGTTTTAACTTTCTATTTTCCATCCACTCGTCAAGATTTCTCTTGAAGAGGGCCAGTGAGGTGCTCTGCTTGACATGTATGGGAAGTCTAGTCCAGAGCATGGGCAGTCTCTGTGTTATGAACCTGTCCCTCCAGCATGTTCTGTTGATTGTGGTAATGAGGTTGAGGTCTCTGGAGCATGTGGTGTGGAGGGACTGGGATTTCTTTAGATGTAGCATTCCTAACAGAGCTGGGTCAGACATGGCTTTGTAAGTCAAGCAGAGATCGCATCTTAGTAGATGATATGAGACAGAGAATAGCTGGAGTTTTTTTGAGTCTGTCCATATAGGATATGTGTTTAAGGCCTAGGATCCTCTTCGTGAGGTACTTTTGTGGCCTTTCCAGCTGTTGCATGTGTCTAGTGAGGTACATGCCAAATGGGGCATTATACTCGATGATTGGCCTAATGAGGGAAGAGTAGAGAAAACTGATGACCTTTTTCTTCCTGGATGCAAAACCCTTGGTAATGAGATGTGCCACACAGGAGTTTCTGAACACAGTGGCAATGTGGTGGTTGAAGGAGAGGTTGCTGTCAACCAGATCTCTTACAACGCCTTCAGTATTCAGTGGGCTCCCATCTATGTGGTAATTAGTGGGAACTGAGTTTTTCCCAAAGGGGATGACAACGCATTTTTTGGCATTAAGCTTAAGGCCATGGTTTCGACACCAGTCATTGGTCTCAGTGAGGCCTTTCTGTAGGCATCTACATCACTTGGGGAGTTAATAATGGCTCCCAGCATGCAGTCGTCTGTGAACTTGGTCAGCCTCCGTGTTGATCTGGACTTCTGAGAAGTAGATGCCAAACAGGAGAGGACCCATGACTGATCCCTGTGGGACTCCACTTGTGACTGGTCGACAGCCTGACTCGGAGTCCGCTGCTTTCACACTATGGGTTCTATCTGTGAGCCAGTTTGCAACCCACCTACTGATATAGGGGTTGATGCCTAGTTTGGTGAGTTTATCAATAATTCATGAGTCAGGAATGGTATCAAAGGCCTTTGCCAGATCAAAGTAGGCTGTATGAATTGTCTTGCCCTCATCCACAACGCTGGTGACTGAAAGAAGTCAACCAGGTTGAGCAGGCATGATCTACCTTTCACAAAACCAAATTGTGGGGGGTCTAGAGTTTAGAGAGACCCTATATCCTTGTTAATTAGGTCCATGATGATGCGCTCCATAGCCTTACATATCAGACTTGTCAGGCTGATTGGGCTATAACTCCCAGGGTCTGTATTCTCTCCCCCTTTATGGAAAGGGATGTAGCAGTGTGCCATTCAATAGGGACAAAGCCTGAGGTAAGGCTGTGACTGAACACAGATGTGGTGCCAGTTCACTTTGTAGTTCATGTAGAACACATACAGAGATATTGTTGGGTTCCATGGAAGCTGTATTCTTGGCCTTGGACAATGCAGCTTTAACCTGTGCTGCAGTAAAGCTGGGTGCCTGGCATTCCTCTGGTGTTGTGATTGATCCTTTGGGGGGGGAGAGAGGGGTAACGTTGGCACTGAATCTGTCGGCCAGAATGTTGGCAATATCTGTTGGCTCAGTATAGGAGGCACCATTAGGCAGTAACTCAGAGCAAACTTGGGTATTGCCATGGAGATTTTTCATATAACTACAGAAGGCTTTGTGGTTGTTTTTAGTATCTGCTGCAATTCTGCCTTCATAGCTGGCTTTAGAGGTTTTGATGAGGGATTTTTGTTGAGATTAATAAAGGAGTTTTTCCAGTCTTGGGACTTCACCTTTTTCTGCAACAATTTCTTCCTTCTGTTGTAGAGTTTATTAATAGTAGGGGACCAACAGATTGCCTTCCTTTTTTGGAGGAGAGCGTCTTGGTTCTGTTGGGTATGGCTAGTTTCATGCATTTATGTACGTGTTTGTACAGTGCATTGGTGTACGATTCGGCAGTCATTAATTTATTTTCCATTGACATGGGTGCCGTGAAGTTAGCCACCTCTATTTTTAGGAGCCCAAAGTCAGCCTTGGAGAAGTTTTTCATGGTGGTCACCCACATTTGTGGGGGGTGTGAGTGAGATGTGGATTTCCATGATGATTAGTTTGTGGTCGGATCTAACAAGGGAGGAATTTACTATTGGTGTAGACAACGGTTGCCCATGTTTGTAATAACTAGGTCAAGGATGTTGCTTCCTCTAGTGGGGGTAAGAATGAGCTGGTCCAATGCATTGGAATTGATGAATTCCAGGAAGCATTGGGCCAGTGTATTGGTGCAGGAGTAGTTTTCTCAGTTGATGGAGGGGGTAGTTGAAGTCACCTAGTATGAGAGTGTTGGACCCTAATAGCTTCCAGGGTGCTTAGGAACATGGAGTGAGAGTCTTGGGACATGGTTGGGAACTTATAGCAGGCTACAACCTGAATCATTGTCTTATCAAATGTTAGTTGTACCTGAAGTATCTCAGATGCATTATGCTGGGTTACTAGTCTGGAGGTATGCATATCCTTTATGAATATGGAGACACCACTGCCTTTGGAGCTTTGGTCCATGTTCTGGGGCCAAAAGGTGTGGAATGAGTTGTAGCCTGGTAGCGCAGGGGTGCTTTCTGCTGCTTTAAACCAGGTCTCCGTTACAGCACAAATGTTGATGTTCTCCATTTTGAGGAGTGCTTCGAGCAAGTGCATCTTGAGATTTAGACTTCTAGCATAGAGATTTTATGTGAGAGCTGTGATGGTGGGTGTTCTGGAGAGCTGTGTGTTGCATGTGGTGTTGACCTTCTCCTCTTGACCAGCTATTTCGGTCTTGGCTTGAGAGTGCATGGCTTCCAATTTGGATATATAAACGCATCTCTCACAAGTCTGAGTGTTGGGGGGTAAGAGGAGAGGGTTGTCTGTGTACATGAGGCAGTTGCTACACAGCCTCAGAATGCCCAAGTTCACCAGGTTAACAGGAGAGAGCACAGGGAACTGATCTTTAGACATGCCATGAGGGATGGTCATTATTACTAAGTACCGGAGTGGTTTCCTTGTATATTCCTTTTACAGGAATTACCACAGTTGAGGCAGAGGGAGGTACAATATATTGCAGCACTGGCAAAAAGACAGTGTCTGGACCACTGCTATGGGCCATGACACTGACCACACATATTAAAATGGTGCATGTAGTACACTAAGCCTATAGGGCAGTATATTGAATGGCCACACTCTGCATCAGATTGTGGTCATACTCTGCATCAGATATCACCATACCCACACAAGTTAGGGGCAAGTAGGGTACAGTCATCATTACTTACACAGTTGGGGAGACACAATTACAAGAGACTGCAAAACTATAATATAGGGTAGATCATGGGAACTGAACACAGCAGCCACATGCTCTAAGAAGTTGCGAAGAGTCAGTGGGCAAATTATCCAGCAGTATAGTTGAGCTGCCATGACATGACCATTGGATTTGTTCATTGTTTTGTTTGCGAACAATGTGACCTCTGGCAGAGAAAGGATAGAAGTCCAGAAGCATGTGCTTGCCAGTTAAGAGGGCATCCCATATGTTGAACCTGAAAAGTAATGTTGCCCATGACCTTGGTGATGCCCATGACTATAGAAGGCAGTCTGTGTACCCACAAGTGACAGGGATGAGGTAGAACTATGAGACTGTGCATGAACAGCCTGGTGACATCCCCAGGTGTTTAGCTTCAGGAGTAGTGAAACCCATGACATAGGTACTCCTATGGCCAGAGGTGGCAGTCTGTGTACCCAGAGGAACAACGATGCTGTTTTAGCAGCTGTCTGTGTAGTCTGAGTTGGTATAGCCTGTTCTCAACTGCCTTGCAATCCAGTTATTTGCATGATACGTCTGCTGTTCCAGACCAGATGTCAGTTGCAATGCGTCTCACAGAGCCATGAATGGCTGTAATATTTCCCATCAGTAGCACTGCATGTTCTCTGTCCTTGTACACATGAAAAATACATACCATTATGTTCTTATATGTATCTTTCCATGCAGTTTGTTACAATTGTGGAGTAAAGGTGACGGGAACAATATATGTGAAGGCTGGCCTTGATCAGTCCTTCATTCCCAACATGTAACAATGATACTATGCTGTCCTGCAATGGACATTACTTTTTTGGATTTGTGCCAGGCTGCCAGCCTTGGTTCCATATGCAAGCCACCTCCTAGTATATCAGCTTCTCCTCCTGTCTGGTAAGTGACACCAAAGCCCCCTCCTTTACTGGTTGAGCTACATGTTTGTAAGTATTCTATCTCTGTGGTGTGCCTGTCTTGCATGAAGTATCATATCGGTAATATTTAATTTCACCTGGTGTAGAGGCCTGCTATGGTCACCTACAGAAGGAGAAGAAATGGGTGGTAGTGGGTTACGCAGAAGAAAGAGCAGAGGGAACCAAAGAATCAATAGGCAATTGTAGACTTAGAGAGCTTAGAGATGATGAGCTTGACTAGGAAAAGACAGCGCTTTGGAAATGGAGTAGTTTTGAGATATAGTTTAAGACAAGCGTGCAGGATAGACCCCTTACTGTGCCCAAGATTACGTGTGTTCATTTAATGGCACAGGTGCTGGCGGGACCTCATGGGGGAGAGGATGGGAGTGACCATCTACTGCTGGCTCATCCACCGTGGGGAGGAGGACGGCTTATTAGCCTTGCAGAAATAGCAATGAGCACAAGCAGCATTAAGAGCCTGGTGGCCTCCCCACTGCAAGCACTATACCACTTAGTCAAGAGGTTACTCATGCACCTCATGTAGGCAGCAGGTGTGGAGATCATAAGGAAGGCATTAAGGCACACACCTCAGCATCGGGAGAATAATGATGCACATGCTGCTTCGATTTTCTCACCTGGAGGGGAGGCTATGGCAGGCATAGCAGACCAAATAAATGAGGTAAGCAGTTGGTGGTCAACTATAGGAAGGGTCAGCCTGAGGTACTGTGTCAAGGATGGAATGTGAGAAATTCAAGTTCAGTCCAGCATTATATTGCCTCAGCAGAGGCACTACTAGATAAAACACACAAAAATGCATGTAATATATAAATAAAAATTACAGAAAATATGCAGGTAAGGGAAACAACAGTGTCAACAACCAAATTATATTTATAGAGTAGAGAAGATGGGAGAATGAGAAGTTTTAGTAAACACCAGTGACCTAGAAAGTAAAACTACAGAAATAGACATGGAAAGTAATAAGGACTTGCAAAGAGTTATGAGTGCACCATGGTCCAGCCTTTTAATACTTTAAAGAATCGAAATTTCACAGCATGGAACCTCTGATTATTGAAGTCAAGATGATCGAAGTTGTGAAATATCGAACATAAAAAAATCTAACAGGTGAAAACCTTTCATGTTTTTGCAGCCCCAAGTGGGGGGGCTGTGGCCAACACACCCCCTGGTACTTGTATATACCAACTCTGAGATCACACTACAGTGAAGAGAAAAAGAAGTTATGTACTTACCATAACATTGTACTTACATAACGTTCCATGTGTGTTGTCCATCTCGTCCTTTATTCTCATTTGTGGGTCGGATCCAATGTGTCAGATCTGACTCAGCCATTTCTCCAGCTTGAGGTCATCAGCAAAGCTCGTGGGCCTCATTCTTTACCCATAATGCAAACCCGTAGTTACCTCAGATCTTGTTTGCTCCCAGCAGCACATGGAAGACCTTACATAGTAGCAGCTTCCTAATATATATGAGAGAGTATAGCTATACCTATACATACGACTATGAATTATTATCAGACTGAGAAGGTATAATTCTCGGAGGCTATATGGTCCTGCTGAATTCCTATTGTGTTATTTAGTCTACCAGGAGTATATGCAGGGAGGGAGGAGGGAGGGTTGTGAGAATTAAGGACGAGATGGACAACACACATGGAACGTTATGGTAAGAACATAACTTCTTTATGTAATGTTGTCAATCTCGTCTTTATTCTCACTGATGGGACAGCGTCCCCAGCAACCTGACTCTTGGGTGGCTCATGGAAGAATATTCCTCAGAACCATAGAACCGAAAGAGGCTCTACTCCTAGAGGCCAAATTCACTTTGTAATGGGTAATAAAGGTATGAGGTTTTGCCCAGGTGGTGGCAGCACAGATATTATACAATGGTAATCTAGCCTGAAAAGCTGCAGACGTGGCCACAGATCTAGTGGAATGAGCTTTAACCACATTTGGGAGAACTCTATGCATATCCTACATTTATAATGCAAACAATAATGTTAGCCATCTAGATAAAGTGACTTTTGAAAGTGCTTGACCTTTTCTTATATCAGAATATGAGACGAAAAGCCAATCTGATTTTCTTAATTCCAAAGTTTTACATAAATAGAAACTTAACTGTCTGTGAACATCTAGGAGATGCAAAGAATACTATCCTTTATTTTGAAAGTTGGGAAAGAAAACTGGTCTGTAGATTGGTTAAGGGTATTTTCCGTCACTACCTTGGGAAGAAAGGATGGGTTAGTGCAAGAACGACATTATGACTTTGTGGAAGACTACATATGGAGGTTTTGTGGACAAGGCCTGCAACTAGCTGAAGTAATAGCCACCAAGAAAAGAGTTTTCCAGGAGAGGTATTTCAAGTCACGTAGCTGAGGGCTCAAAGGGGGAAAAGTAATATTAGATAAGATAAAATTGAGATCTCAAAGGGATGTTGGATGCTTATATGAAGGTCTTAACATAACAGTGCCCTTCAAAAATGCTTTGCAAAATCTGTGTGACATGATGAGACAATCATTTTTCCTACGTGAAAATTAGAAATTGCGGCTAGTTGAACTACTGTAGCTGCCACTGCTCCATCATTGAAGATCTCTGACAAACTGTAAAACTGGTGCTGTAAAAGGATCTATTTTATTATGGTTTGCCAGTACAACAAACTTTCTCCATTTGCTTTTGTAAAGTTTTTGAGTAGATGCTTTATGAGATGATAATATAATATGCTTGACTGGGGAGGAGAGGGATGGAAACCTGGCAATTAAGGGAACTGGAACAGCCAGGCTGTCAATTTTAGGGTGTGTAGTTTAGGAAGAACCATTCCCGACGGATGTGTCAGAAGGTCCAGAACTGGGTCCATTATCCATGGATCATCTTAAAAATGAGGAGGAAGAAAGGGGAACCAGATTTGAAGAGGCCAGTAGGGAGCAATTATGATAACAGTTGTCTCCAACAGACTTGCTCATTGGAGAAACTTTGTAGTTAGTGGAATCAGGGGGAAAAGCATAAAGAAGTCCTGGGGGCTAATCATGAACTAGTGCATCCCTTGGTGACTCCTCCATAGGATGGATCAAGGTGAAGTAGTTGCTGCATTTGGCATTGTTGAGTGATGCAAAGAGGTCACAGCAAGGCTGGCCCTATTTCCAGAAGATCACTTACATAACTTTTTGACTGAGATACTACTAGTGCAGCCATAGAATGGCGCTGCTCAGCTTGTCTGCAATGACACTGGATTTCCCCAGGATGTACATTGCTATCAGGAAGCAGTTAGAGGCTATCACCCAATACCAGACCCTGAGAGCTTCTTGACAAAGTGGGTATGATCTGGTTCCACCTGCTTGTTTATATACCACATGACGGACATATTGTCCAAATGGATTGCTATCATGCCCAGAGGAAGAGAGTCATGGAATGCTTGCAATACTGAAAGCACTGCCCTCACCTCTAGGACATTTATATGCAGATGAGCCTCTTGATCTTGACAGATACCTTGAACTGTCTTCCTGAGAAAATGACTCCCCCCATATGGGAAGTATCCGTGGTCACCATGGCCAGAGGTTGAGGAGGAATGAAGGGATGGTCTTGAGGTACTAAAGTTGAATGAATCCACTACTGAAGATCTTTTTTGCAGCTGATGGGTTATCATAGTCTTGTGGGACACTGGAAGTTCCAAGATTGACCATTGTGCAAATAGTAACCACTGGAGAGCCCTCATGTGAAGGCGAGCTAGGGGAATTGGCATGATGGATGCAGCCAAATTCCCTAGGACCTGGAGAACTAGTTTTGCTATGGCTTTTGACTTCTTTATTAGTATTCTGACAAAACTATGCAGGTCGCCTACTCTGTCCTGTGGAAGTCGTGCTATTTGAGTGGTAGTGTTTATCTTTGCTCCTAAGAACATTAAACTTTGAGATGGCTCTAGCGTAGATTTTTCATAATTCATGATAACGCCTAGACAGGAGCAGAGTTGAAGGACATAATTCCTTGACTGGAGTAAATAATGCCTGGTCAGGGAGGTTATGAGCCAGTTGTCCAGGTATGAAAACACATGGAATCCTTTGTGTATCAGGTGAGCTGCTACTACTACCACCATACATTTGGTGAGGCTGTAGCGAGACCAAAAAGCAGACCTCAAAACTGGAAGTGACGGGATCCTAGGCAGAAGCACAAGAACCTCCTGGACTGCCAGTCCATTTCAATATGGTAGTACACATCCTGAAGGTCTGTAGAGCACATCCATTTGTCTTTTTTCAGGAATGGAAGTATCGGCCTGCAGTGTCACCATCCAAAACATCGTCTTTTTTACAGATTTGTTTAGATTGCGGAGATCCAAAATGGGCCTCCAGTCCCCTGTCCTCTTCATAACTGAAAAGAATCTTGAGTAAATTTCGGATCCTCTCTGGTCTGTGGGGACTTCTTGGATGCCTCCTTTTCTTAGCAACTTTTGAATTTCTACTGTTGCTTGTTCCTTTTGATTTGGTGGAACATCTGGAGCCACTTTGTTTTTTTGGGTATAGGACAGGAGAAGGGAATGATGTTTTCTCTGGATATTATGTCCAGCACCAATTTGTCTTTTATCTTTAGCCAGGTTCCTTGGTGCAAGGACACTCGAACCTGACTGCCTCCAGAGGTGAGCAATTGGGCACTCCTTCAGGAGTGCTGGAAGGATCTCAAAAAAAATAAAGATTCTCTGGAGTCCTCATTTTATGGGCCTCCTCTGCCATGAGGGTGGCATCTTCTGTTATTGTTCCCCCTCAACCTCTGGGGGAACCTTCACCTTGTGCATCCTGGTAAGACCTCTGAGATTTTCTGAACCACATTTTTGCACTACCTTTTTGACCTTTGGGAAAGGGTCTAGTAGGTGTGGAAAAACATACTCCAATGGCAGACAAGGTCTTGCCCTATTATTCACACCTGGTAAACATTTCCTTCACCTTTGGCCCAAAAAGGGAGGAGTCGTCCAAAGGGGCTTTAATGAAGGAAGACTTGAAGGGGTCCACGAAATCATAGAGGCACAGCCAGGCCTGCTTCCTAAGAGAGATACCCGAGCCTACTGCCCTACTTGTTCCATCTGCTGTATAAGAAATGAGTGACAAAGATGAGTTGACAACTGAATTCAAGGTGGCAAGCTGAGCATTGATTTTCTCTGTCACTGCATCAGGTATGGCCCCTTGGAGGGAGTCTGATACTTCTTTAATCAGGTCTCTCTGCAGTCTAATGAAGTGAGTAAGATAATTCAGAGACCGCAAAGCAAAGGTCGCTGATGAGGAGATGCATTTCCCATACTTATCCATAGTCTTAGAGTTCTTATTAGGAGGATGGATAGAGGAACTTCCTAGTGGCCGCTGCCAAGATCATGGCATCAACCCCTACACCCTTTGTTAGAAAACTTGTTTATTTCGGGGCAGTAATGTACTTATTTGGCCTCCTATGAGTGGAGTCTCCAGTGGGTGGGGTCTCCCAAGCCATTCACAAGATTAATTCCACAAGCTTGTTGAAAGGAGGAGTCACCCAAGAAGTTGATGGGTGAGATGCAAAGGGCTTCAGAAAGACCAACTCCTCAGTTGAAGGGGTGGAGGGTTGCCAATCGCCTCTCTGTTTTAATATTTCTAGGATGTTTTAAAAAGAGACATCTTCAGGAGGTGATTGTGGGGACCCTTCTGCTTCATCAAGGTCAGTTGTCAGATGTGATAGACTCTTCCTGGGAGTCAAGATGCTTCCTCTTGCATGTCCACTTCTGAGGGACCTCTTCAGTGGGATACTCTGGAGAGGTTTCAGAAGAAGATCAGTACCCTGAGGTACATTCTGAGGTCTAATGTCTCTGCAGACCTGTGGAGAAAGCTCATAAGAAGACAAAGACACCCCGACTGAAGAGGGAGGAGGAACCAAAATAAATTGTGTCTCAGACTGCGAAGTAGTAAACGCCCTCTTCATTGCCTCGATGGCAGTCCCTCTCCACTCTGAAGAACTCTCAAGATCTGACAAACAAGTTGTTGATGCTGAAGGAATCTCTGCAGCAGAAGAGAGCAGCTCTGAAGCAGAGGTTAGAGCTGAACTCACCCATGCTGAGGCCACCAGAGGCATAGTTGGAGCCAAAGAGATCTGAAAAGTCTCCGGAGACCTGACAGAGGAGTGTTGGCTCCTAGAGATCTCCTGCTCCGAAGACATAGAGACACTCATGGCAGATATCAGATCTGAGGAAGGTAAGGGCCCTGGACCCGACACCGACACAACCTGGATAGCGGAATCTACTAGTTACAAAGCAGGAGGATGGATCAGAGGAGAACTGTAACAGAAGAGGGGGTTTCAGTCTGACCAGATTCCTTTGGGCTCAGACCCAATAGTAGTTTGGCCAAAGCAGGTGTCTTCAAAAGTCTGTTTACAACCCTGTCCATGTCTTCATCAAATTAACTCCTGGTAGACCTAGTGGACAGGGTAGGTGACCTTGATGGAGAAGAGAGCCAAGAAGAAACCTTTTCAGCTCATATTTCTATGTTCAGTCGAGCAGTCAGCAGCAATGAAATTCCCTTCTCCAAGGGAGTTATGGAACCAGGAGGAGATGTCTGCTCTGATAGAGCCTTCAGATCCGTTAACT
The DNA here is from genome assembly GCF_019279795.1 of Protopterus annectens. NCBI lineage: Eukaryota > Metazoa > Chordata > Ceratodontiformes > Protopteridae > Protopterus > Protopterus annectens. Next base: position 48,650,339 of record NC_056725.1, read on the forward strand.
TTGGAGCCTTCTGCTTTGGCTCCAATGAAGATCTTTTAGTAGTTTGCCGGGTGATATAGCCTCAGAGAAAGGTGACTTCAAAAGGCCTTTCAAAATGAGTTTATTTTTACATTCCATTAATGCCCACTAGTTGAAATTGTGGCAAATGGAACAAGACTCTTACAGATGAAGAGGCCCCAAACAACACACACATAAGGTGCATTAGTCTCTAAGGGGCATCTTCTTACTGCATTTTTGACATTTTTGAAGCCCAAGGGCTTTCTTTCCTGTATCTGTGACATGACTAAGGAAGAGAGAGGGAAAGACAAAAAAAATGCAGTCACTTACACACATACAGTAAGTCTTCTAACTTAAATGGACTTCACAGACACACGCACACACAATAGATTACAACTCTAATTTTTAGGTAAATATATAGACATACACTAATGCTACTATTTTTTTTTTTTTTTTTTTTTTTAATAAGAAAGTGGAAAGAAGAAGACAGAAGATAAGGAACGTCCTCTTAACTAAAAACCAGCATTCCTAGACACCCTCTAACTAAAATGGATGTCAAATAAGGGGAAGAGCTGGGTAAAGAAGTAAAACAGAAAAACTAATTTAACTAGTTATAGAAGTAGAAGAAAAAGATAATGTTCTACTAAATAATGTAGTAAAAAAAAAAACTAAGTACTTAACCCAGAGCTATAGTTGTTGAACCTTTTAGCTGCCCAGCAAACGAGATCTGGGGTAAATGCAGGGTTGCATTATGGGTAAAGAATGAGGCCCAGGAGCTTTGCTGAAGACCTCAAGATGGAGAAATGGTCGAGATGGATCCGACGCATTGGATTCGACCCACAAGTGGGAAGAAAGACGAGATTGACATCACAAAATTGTACATTTCCCATTACACACTGTACAATGATCGCTATTCACAATGTTCGATATTTCATAACTTCGATCTGATATTCACTGATCAGAGGTTTGATTTTGTGAAACTTTGATCCTTTGAAGTAGAGAAGTAATACATATACTATATATATATATATAAAAACATATGTGTGTATGTATGTAGATATATATATATATATATATATATATATATACATATATACACATGCGCACACACACACACACACACACACACACATATATATATATATATATATATATATATATATATATATGGTTTACTATTACACGTTAGAAAGGCATGTAGTTGATAATAAAATACTCGACTAATATATATTAGAAAGCATCTTGTACGATCTTAATATTATCGCATTCATAACGGTGAACATAGTATTCAATTCATTGAAAAGAATTAGACAATTTCATTGGTCGGGCATAACGTAAATCAATATTGGCTTGAAAAAGTGACATCAGCAGTGTGATTTCCGGTCTTTATTAAAGGAGTAACACTTCGAAATGGGAGTAGTTCGCTTGCCTGACAGAAAGCAAACAGCTGTGTGTATATAGTGCAAGTATGATAAGGCTTACAATACATAAATCTGTAATTGATACATCTACAATGTAATTCTTTATAAAAATGTGTGAATTCAGAAGTTACACACTGTGCTGGTTACACTGACTGTAAAACGGACAGTTTGCTGGAATTGTCAGTTGTGTTGTTTTACAAAGTAGTTGCTTAGCTTATATTTCTGTTTGTTTAGAGATGCAATACATGTGCAGCATATGTCGCACTGTCAGTAGTCGTCTTACAGAGTATTGTATACAAAGTATGTCTGTAGTCATACCTCTCAAGTGCTCATATATACAGAGAATGCAAAGTGTTTTTCTCATATGTTGGTGCATTTTCCCATGTGTTTGTGGTTATCTAGGAAATCATTACAAATCACTGCTGTTCGTAGAAAATCAATAATGATGGATAAATGATTTTTAAATGCCGCAGCAATCATACAATTTACGGTAACAAAAAAATGTTATTATATGTACTATCTCCATTTGGATGAGCAATATTTAAAAATTGAATTTACATTTTAGCCTTTGTCCATCCATTACTTGTGTAGTTCTCCAGATTTCTTACTCTTACAGGTTGAGAGTTATGTTAATACAAGTCATTTAAGTAGTATAATGTAACGGAAACGTACTATGATTGCAGTTGACAGTGATATATCTCATTATTAAGCGAGTACAAATGTGTCTCACAAGTTAATAGACATTATGTAGGTGTGGAAATCAAGCATATGTCCAGGTACAATTGATACATTATACAATACTGTCTTATCTCATAAAGGCTGAAAAATCCTTTTTGTGGATGGCTATCAATATTACTTAGAGAAATCAATCGAGACTAGAAGATACTGGTGTTCCATAAAAAAGATTAGTGAAATAAGGGGTGTTGTGTCACGGAAGAGGCAGTTGAGGGGGCAAAGCTTAAAAAGAGTACTGTTCATTTCCATGGCCCTGACATTTTACAACATGAGGAAAGGAAGGTATGGCAGGCTATTAAACGATGAGCAGAGCAGATATTGGAAGATCCATGTGAAATAGTTAGCGAGGTCATGGCAGGTACGTCTACAGATGTAGTCACTAGTTTACCTAACACAGATGCCCTCAAGCAAACTGTTCATAGGCTAAGATGTAAAAGAATAGGATGGCAAATATGTGTCAGCTGGAGTCCCTTACACAGTTGACTTCTGACATGCTTCCAATAAAAAATGGAAAATTTATTGTTCATCACACACACATCACTAGCAATTCAATCAATACAGTATACTGACAACTGAAGTTAATTTCAGGATACTTTGTGCATATGAATTCATATTGGTAGACGGCGCCTTCCCTATAAGTACAAGAGAGTGCAGATAGGTGTATTCCATCCACTGCAGTCTCACAGGTACATCAAAAGGAAAAGTTATCCCTGTTGTATATGACATACTACCATCACAGAATGAGGAGTGCAATGAGCAGTTTTGAAGGCAGTGATCCACCTCTGCAGTGAGTTCCAGCTAGTGGTAAAACCTAACATGATTTTAAGAAGGGTGCAGTGAATTGCATATCTAGAAATCTTCCTGAAAGTATGCCTAAGGTTTGCTGGTTCCATCTTTGTCAGCTAATTTGGCACCAAATACTGAAGATGAGGTTGGCATCCTTATTTGGCAATGATACCCAGTTTGCACTACTATGTAAGCAGATTCCTGCCTTAGCATTTGTATCCCCTGAAGCAGTGTTATTTACCTTTGGTGAAATGTCAGCTGAAATGCCTGACGCTGGGAAACCATTATGTGAATTCATTAGGAATAATTACATTCTAGGATGACCAGAGAGGTATGGGATCAGGAATGTTACCTGTGAGAGGCTACCTCCATTATTCGATGTGTCATTCTGGAACCATTGGGAGGCCTGCTTACGTGGCTATCCTCGTAGCCAGAATACAGTGGAGGGATGGCACAGATGGGTAAGAAGCCTACTATGTAGAAAACAGTTATTTATCATGGATGTCTTGCATACTATACCTTTGGAGCAGAATGACTTAGTCACTTACTCTCATGTGTTCCATCATCACCTGAAAGGAGAAGATTAAATGATAAAGAGAATCACTTTATACAACTTTTAGAGCGCAGGGATGAGATGACCTCCCGTGCACTAGCTAAACTAGTCGCTATGCACTGCTCATTTTAAAAGGTATAATGGATATAATGGAGGTTCATAGGTAGGTACTAGGCTATCTGCCCGAGGGCATTTATAAGCCTAGCCAGAGTGTGTCGGCTTTCACCGCCCCATTGATTAATTAACTGAGCCTCTGTCAAGCAGAGCCAATGAAGTGATCCCAGGGGTGTAGTTTCTGTTACCCATCCACTCGTCAAGGTTTCACTTGAAGAGTCTTAGTGAGGGGCTCTGCCTGATGTAATTTGGAATTTTGTTCCAAAGCATGGGGAGTCTCTGTGACAGGAATCTATCCCTCCAGCATGTTCTATTTATTGTTGTGGCGAGGTTTAGCTCACCAGAGCGAGTACCCTGCAGTGACTTGGATTTCTTTAGGTGGCGCATGTCCATCAATTCTGAGATGGACATGGCTTTGTAAGTCAGGCAGAGATCACCTCTGAGTAAGCGATATGCGACTGAGTACGGCTGGAGTTTATCCAGTCGGGCTGCATAGGACATATGATTGAGATCAGTAATCCTCTTGGTGAGCTACTTTTGTGGTCTTTCTAGCTGTTGGAAGTGTCTTGTGAGGTACATCCCAAATGGGGCATTGTACTCTATGATGGGTCTAATGAGTGATGAGTAGAGGGGCACTATAACCTCTTTATTTCTAGATGCAAACCCTTTAGTAATTAGATGGGCTACATAGAAGGACTTCCTAACTACTTTGGCAATATGATTGTCAAAGGAGAGATTACTATCTACCTGGGTCCCCAGATCTCATATTACCTCTTCTGTATTAAAGGGGCTGCCACCTAGGTGGTAATTCATGGGTGTTTTGGTTTTCCCAAATGGGATGATTATGCATTTTTTGGCATTTAGCTTGAGACCATGACTTTGACACCAGGTGTCCGTCTCAGTAAGGCCCTTTTGGAGAATGTCTGTGTCAGCTGATGAGTCAATTATGGCTCCCAGTTTGCAGTCATCAGCGAAATTGGTTAGCCATAGTCCTCCTGTGTTTGCCTGTATGTCTGAGAAGTATATGCCGAACAGTAGGGGTCCCAGGGCCGAGCCTTGTGGGACACCACTTGTGACTGGTTTAGAGTCGGACCTGGAGCCCACTATTCTTACCATGTGAGTTCTGTCTGTAAGCCAGATGGCAACCCATCTCGTGACGTAGGGGTTTATGTTTAGGCTGGTGAGTTTTTCTATAATTCCTGAGTGGGGAATGGTGTCAAAAGCCTTGGCGAGGTCAAGGTAGGCTATGTGAACTACCTACCCCTCTTCTATGGCCTTGTTGACTGTCTTGAAGAAGTCAACCAGGTTTAATAGGCATGATCTGCCCTTAACAAAGCCGAACTGGGTCGGGTCAAGTGTTTGAAGGTTCCCAATGTCTCTGTTAATGAGTTCCATGATGATGCACTCCATAGCCTTGCAGACCAGGCTAGTCAGGCTTATGGGGCAATAGTTACCAGGGTCAGTTGTGGCCCCTCCTTTGTGGAGTAGAATAACTGTTGCTGTGTGCCATTCTATGGGCATGTAGCCTGTGGAGGGGCTGAGGTTGAACAGTGTGTTTAGGTGGGGGGGGTTAGTTTGTTCTGTAGTTCATGCAAGACACAGCCTGGGACACCATCTGGCCCCATTGACGCTGTGCTTTTGGCTTTTGAAAGGGTTGTTTTCACCTGTGTGTCTGTGATTTCTGGGACACTACACTTTTCTGGTATTGCTGAGGGCCCTTCTGGGGGTGAGGGGGGGGTGAAGTTTGCACTGAATCTATCTGCCAGGATGTTGGCAATATCAATGGGTTCAGTATATTTTGTGCTATTTTGCACTAGCTCAGAGCATATCTGTGAGTTGCCACTTAGATTCTTGACATAGCTAAAGAAGGTTTTGTGGTTATCTTTTGAATCCTTGGCTATTTTTCTTTGAAAGTTAGCCTTGGATGACTACATGAGGGACCTTAGTTTCTTACTGATACTGATCAGGGATGTCTTTCCTTCTCGGGATTTGCTTTTTTTCTGAACTAGTTTCCTCCTTCTATTGTATAGCCTGTTTATGGCAAGGGTCCACCAGACTGGTTTCCTTCTCTTAGTGGAGTGAGTCTTGGTTTTGCTAGGGATGGCATGATCCATGCATCCTTGTAGGTGCTCATAGAGTGCATTTCTAAAGGTTTCTGCATCTTGGGCAGCGTTATCCTTTAGCGTGGGGGCTGTGAAACTTACCACCTCTGTCTTAAGTAAGGTGAAGTTTGCTTTAGAAAAGTTTTTTACTGTGGTTTCCTTAGTTGGGGGTGGTGGTGGGGTGTGGAAATCCAGACTGATTAGTTTATGGTCTGATCTAAACAGTGATGGGTTGACCTCTGGTGTGGAACACCTGTCTCCCATGTTGGTGATGACCAGGTCCAATATGTTTTCACCTCTGGTAGGGGAGTTTACCAGCTGATCCAGGGCATTTGAGTTGATAAATTCCAGGAAGCGCTGGACCTGGGAGTTTGTACTTGAGCAGTTTTCCCAGTTAACAGTAGGGTAATTGAAATCACCCAATATCAGGGTGTTCGGTAGGACCTCCATGTTTTCCAGTGTCTCCAGAAAGGCGGAGTGGTGGTCCTGGGTCATGGAGGGTAATCTGTAGCAGGCCACAATTTGCATTGCAGATTTGCCTGATGTTAGTTGCACATGGATGATCTCAGAGGTATCATGCTGCGCCACTAACCTGGAGGTGTAGGTATCCTTGATGAATATGGATACACCCCCTCCTTTTGTGTTTCAGTCCATGTTCTGTGGCCAAAATGTGTGGTATGAATTGTAGCCCGGTAGTGCTGGGGTGCTCTGTGGAGCCTTGAACCAGGTTTCAGTTACTGCACAGATGTCGACGTTCTCCACACTGAGGAGTGCTTCGAGCGCATGTATTTTGAGATTTAAACTCATGGCGTTGAGTAGCATAACCCTCATTTTTTTATTTGTGCTGTTTACGGAGGTGGGTTTAACTTTTGAGTCTTGCCTAAAAAAGGCACTATGGGGGCAGCAAGAGCCTTGGCCAGTATTCGAAAGCCTAGGGGTGACAGGTGCAAGCCGTCTCTTGCGAAGCAACGAGGCCTGTCAAGCATGTTGTCCCAGGCTGACAGACACTGGATCCCCTTTGAATGACACCAGAAGCTTAGCCAATTGTTGAAATTGATCATTTTTTCTTTATACTGAGGTATCATTCTTGGTGAGGGCAGGATGCTACTCAGGGTTAGGGTCATACCCGCCTGGGCTACATGATCACAGAGCTCTTCCATGTCTCTTTTCATGTAGTTCAGGGAGGTACGTCTCAGGTCATTCACACCAACATGAACAATGACAGAATCATATTTGTACTTGTTCTGGAGTGACCTGAGTTTTTGTGTTATGTGGCGGATTCTGGCTCCCGACAGGCAGCTAACAGTAACCTTTTCCTTGTCCAGCCTAGTGAGTGGGACATCAGTGTGCTTGACTATAAAGTCACCTGTTACTAGTGTGTTAGGTATGTTATTTCACCTTAAGGGCTGTGATTGTGCGAACACTGATTTTGTGTTTTGTCTGTCTGGTTTGTGATGGGAGGTGCAGGTTTTTTGGGTGTCTGCTTTGGAGGTCTGTGATGCTTTTGCAGGTTTTTATTTAGAGCCTCCGAGTATGATTTTGTGTATTTATGTGTATTTTTTGCCAGTGCTGGTTTAGTATGTCTATGTGAGGCTAGATGTGTGGTGCAAGTGTTAACTTTCACCTCATGACTGCTTGTTCCAGTCTTGGGTCGAGAGAGCTTAGCCTCCAGTTTAGCTATATAATTGCATCTCTCGCATATGTTAATGTTTTGTGGTAGGAGGAGAGGGTTGTCTATGTACATGAGGCAGTTGTAACATTGCCTCAGGATACCCAGGTTCACCAGCTGGACTGGAGAGTGTACCTGAAATTACCCATTGGTCATGTCTGAATAGTAGGGTGAGCTGCTTAGTCGCCTGGTTGGTGAGGGGTGAATAATGAGCCTTGCCCTGCTGGGCAATCAAGTGTATTAGTGCTTGCTATTAGGTCTGAGCAAGTGGTGGACTGTAGGATGCTTTTTAAGTGCTTAGGTTGAGAGTTAGACTACTTTCAAGGGAAAAACTGAAGAGGAGGGTTAATACACATACTGCTGCTTTCTTTATGCTCCTGTATTCTTACACTGCGTATTTTCATCTATGGACATTGCACACAATGACTGGATCACTTTTTCACGGTGATCAGGATTGTTATTGCTCACAGAATGGTGATTTCTATGTACACTTCTCTTTTGGATGTTACAGAATGTGTTGGTCTATGGAAAACATCATACTTTATCTGGAAGTGTGCTTTTTTTGCAGTTTAACTGGAAGTGTGATTCTATTTTGAAGTTTGGTTCGGTATTATGTATTTGGACATGTGGATTTCATGCTGACATGATCGGAGACAGGGATATTCGCACACAGAACAGTAGCCCCCCATATTATGCCAATAGTTTTTACTAAAGACATATATATATCAATGCATTTCTAATGAATATACCTTCTTATAATAGTTGTTGTGTCTTTTGGCTTTTCCCAGTTAGGGGTCGCCACAGCAGAACTCTGGTCCGCTAGTGATTGGTAGTTGATTTTTACATGCCGAGTTACCAGCCCTGATGCACAACCTTCAACGAAGGTACGCCCATTCACTCATTTCTCCAGGTAGAAGACACTCTAGCTGAGAATCGAACCGAACAGCGTCTTACTGTGAGGCAACAACGCTACCGCAGCACCACCACCGTGGGGAGCTACACCCCCCCCTATTTAATATTCTCACTCCAGGGTTGCACTGCAGTGGGGCAGGGGCTATATTCCATTTTCGAACAAATGAACTTCGACCAAGTAAGCGTTCAGTGAAGTGCAATGCCTGGTATCATTTTTGACTAAGTGTAATTCGACCAAATGTATGGAATCCCTACATATATATAGGATACACATACATACACATACACAACCTATATAAATACACCATATATATATATATATATATATATATATAGATATATATATATATATATATATATATATATATATATATATATATATATATATATATATATATATATATAGACACACACACGTGTGTGTGTGTGTGTGTGTGTGTGTGTGTGTATATATATATATATATATATATATATATATGTATATATAAACACATATGTATATACATGCACACGTATTATATAAGTTCCTGTCACTAGACCAGAAATGTTGACATTTTAGTGAAAGCCAGAATATCAATCCATAAATTTCAAAAGCCAGATGCCTGGAATGCCAAAACACTTAAATAATGCTAAATGTATTTGTATTTTTGTGTATGTGTGGGGGGTGACATTTGTGTGCTGTTAAGCATTAGGGTAAATGTTATGGTTAGAGATGGAGCTGAAATTTGGGGTAAGGATTAACACATCTTACTCATGTGCTAGCTTGCAACCTAACTATAACCCTAACCATAATGCCAGCTCTAACCTTATCTGTAATCCTAACACCATGGAGACAGTGTGTAACATTCACTGTGTATTTTCTGATAGTTTCCTTTTGAGGTTAATCATGTTGGTGCATTATCACTTAAGCGTGTGTGTGCTTGTGTTGGTGTGTAAATTGTATATATATATATATATATATATATATATATATATATATATATACACACACACACACACACACACACACACACACACACACACACACACACACACACACACACACGTATGCAATGTATACTGACACACGCAAGTGCGCATGGACATGCACAAACATATAGATAGATAAATGGACATCTATATTTTTATCTATCTATATATGTATGTGTGTGTGTGTATATATGTAGATATGCCACAGGATTCAATAAACTGTGCAGGCTTCGTACTGAGCCTACACGGTGTTTACGTATTTGTGTCATGGTGCGCAGTGAACAGTAGAGCACTGTGCATATTGATGTGCGGCCCATCTAAGTTAGGTCACATGGCTTGCAAGAGTGCTGCCAGCCAGGAAACTGTGTAAGTGAATGGGGATACAATTCTGTTTAAAGCAGAGCACCTACGGTCCTTGGATTTGTGCAGAATAACACAGTGACCACCAGGTCTTCACAGATAGCTGTGAATCTGTTACTGCAACATATTTCCACAAAGGCTATCATAAAGTGGGGACATTTAACCAGAAACAGAGACATATTTGCCATAGATGTCTCATAGACATGTGGTAGAATAAAACCCAAACATACCTGTCATCCTCTTTGAGCAAAATATGTAGAGAACGTCATAGATAATAGGGGGACAAAGGGGCAAAATAGGGCCAGGTTTCTAATAGTGCACTTCCAAACTTAGAAAGTTGATAGAATAAATAGGTTGTACATTAGCATGAACTTTCCGAAGAGCATGAAGTTTGAAACTCAAATGTCAGTCACTACTTTCTGACTTTACTCTGCAATGACATGCCAATGATTTGCCAGAAAACAAAAATGTTATGAGGAAAAGATCACAAATGTGACAAAAACTGGACATTATGTACAAATCAAGATAGTTAGCTGAGAGGTATGCACTCAAATGTATGTAATAGTGACTTACATCAGTCCAGAAATCATACCAGATATGGCAGAAAGCCACACATTTAATAAGAAAAATATCTGGACATCCTGGGAACATCTGGACAGTTGAGAGGTATTAATGTGAAGTATATTGTCTAAACACAGTACAGGACAGTGCACCTACAGTGCAGAGTATTGTGATATCACATTCCTGGCATTCTTTTCTGAAGCTGTGTTAATAAACTGTAATAGGACATGGACTGCCACCTAACATGATCACTCAGGGGAAGTGTATGTACTGAATAGGTACATGCAAACGAATCGTAGGAATGAACACAGGGAAAGAGGACAGGTGAAACTCACTCATGTACAGCAGAGGAGGGCATATTGAAGATGGTTGTAGCAGCAACACCAAGCACATATCTATATGGTACAGTACAGACTATACAGTGAAAATGTTTTGTCTGTGACTGCCACACAAGGTGACATAATACTAGGGAGGACATCTGTGTGAGGTAAGCATCCTTACATGAATAACGCAGAGGACATCAGGGATCTGACATACAATTTGGGTAGGGTGCTTACTGGGAAGCTGTGCAAACCGTGACCCAGAGACTCCCCATACTCTGGAATAGACTGCCCATACAGGTCAAGCAGAGTGCCTCCTTGGCACTCTTCAAAAGGACACTTGACAATTGGATGGGAGATAGGAAATTCACCCCTGGGATCACGTCAGTCACCCTGCTAGACAGGGGTCCAGGGAAGTAAATATTGTGGGAAGAAATATCCATGGAATTGTTATGGCTAGGCTTATATAAGCCCAAGGGCCGATAACCTAGTACCAACCTATGTGAGTGTACTGTCAAGCAGAGTTCTCCAGCATGGTGGCCACAGGTAAAGGATCATGGAAAACATTACAAGAACCAACCACAATCATGGACAATATCAGAATAATCCCCAAAAATACTACACCACGAAAGGTCCTTCCACGTATAAACGAAATGTAAAAAACAAAATGACTGAGAAGGGCCACTTATGCAGACAGCACAAATAGTACCTAGATACAAAAGATGCAAATGTCAGTTTGCATACACACAGTACCTGTAGTCTATTGTTAGTGTCAAAGTTCGATATTTCACGCTGTTCAGCTTAAACGACCAACAATAAGCACACCTTGCTTATCAAGCGAAGTTATAAAAGAGATATTTTCAAGATACAGTTCCAGCTGTTCAGCTCCAAGCTCAAATGGGCAACCAAAGCTGCTCACAAATAGTCCTGATAACATTTAAAACATAAACCTCCATCTAACAATGCTTGTACAACATCAACTCCAAAGACAAGCGTTAGGCGGATTCTAAAATTAATTGCTTTTATTATAAAGAACGGCAAGCGCTTTAGACATAAGTCTTTTTCAACAGCAGGAGTTCATCTAAATCAACTATGTATGTGCTTTGAATGCAGTTACCATATTTAATAGTCGTGCACATGATATTAGATTTCTCTACAAATCAGTCTATATACGATCTTAATACATATACTAAAAATTATTTAAAACTTTAAAAAGCATTTAGAATATTTAAAAATGAAGTTGTAATAAATAGCATGCTACCTATCAAAGGTGCATGTTGTACTTCATATTCCAACAAATTAAAGTGGAATGTCTACTGAACTATTTGCAGGACTTTCCACTCAAGCAATATGTCCAAATATTCCTTTGCATAGAAATGCAAATTCCCTAGAGCAATCCTATGCTATTTAGAAGGAAGGACCTTTCGTGGTGTGTTTGGTAGTATTTTTTGGGTTTATCTTCTTTTTTCTACTGCTATTACACCACATCATGGCAGACGGCAATACACATGACGTACAAGTAGAACTTCCATATAAACCAGAAATTCAACGTAATAGCAGGACAAGGTTTGAGAAAGCTGTAACTGGAGATATTAATCAACTGCTATCATATGAAGTTGCCGTTGACTCTTTAGGAGAAGGATGTTCAGACAAGGAGTACCAAGGCCTTACGGCACTCCTTCAAGAAATGGAGATGAATTTTTTTAAGTTGAAGAGACTACAACTACAGAGACAGCATTTTGAAGTGTGCATAAAACGTAAAATTATTCCTAGGGGGCTTCATATATTAAAGATGCCCACCACAGGTACTGTTTATCCAGATTTGCTTTGTATGTGGCAACAGATTAATTTGGATACGAGTTTTAAATACATGGAATTACTTAATAATTATTTCTTGCCACAGGAAAGCTCCCTTAGGGAACGAATACATAAACAACAGTTACATATGTATGATGTATACCCGAATCATATTTTACATGTTCTTATGGAAAAGTTGCTAGATAATGTGTTTATATATGAAAATAAATTGCTGCAACAGAAACAAGAAAAAATAAAAAGAGATAGAGGATTTTAGAAGGGGTAATGTATTCACTTGGCCCAGAATAGATAGATCAGGTAAAAATAGGAAGGATGATTCTAATGATAATAATATAAAAGCCTCAGACATCATTAATCCTAGTTTGGATGTAAGTAACACCAATAGAGCTGAGAAATTTAAAAAGAATGTTGATAAGAGGAATGTAGTAGTAACTACAGCTTAAGTTCATAGTGAGGCTAACAATGAGATCTGTGCCTCCCCAATGACCACAGTACATGATATCTCAGTGTATGAAGATGCTAACACCAGAGTAGACATATGTGAACACATAGATGTAGTTAGAACAGATAAGTCTGATACAACTAGCACAGACAATATAATTAGTAGAGAGGCTTCACCTAAAGCCGACATTCATTGTACAGCCCCTTTCCCCATTGTGGACCACTGGAGAGGAGGGGGGGGAGAGACCGTTCGATGAGCAGGGGGCGACAAAAGAAAAGAATAGCAGATTTCAATCATGTAGGCCCCACTCTGAAAAAGATGTGGCAAGGGGGGAAGAATCCCTAATATGGAACATCTCCAATAGAATATTAACTGAGGATGAAATATACATGTTAGAGAAAGGACTCACTTTTATTCCCTCTAATAAGAGTGATATTTCGGACAACATTATGGATTTGAAATTATTTACAAGAAATTTACAACTAAAGCTTGAAATGGGGAATAGTGGGAGTGATCAGCACATTTTTAAAAAAACAAGTACATATGTCCCGACCTTACATCCTCTTATTGATGCTTTTTCCAAATTGGTGGAAAATGACCTACATGAGAATGAAAGAATTAACCAGAGTAGGAAATGGCAAGGTAACCTTAGACCAATACAAAGAAGAGCCCTTAAGACATTAAAAAATGATAAGAATATTATGATTAGACCCGCTGATAAAGGTGGACCGACTGTCATAATGGACATGGAAAAATATATAGTCAGTATGAATAAAATGTTAGGTGAAGATAGATTCTACAAAAAGATTAATAAGTACACTGTGGATAAAATATTTAATGATGTTGAGAGTAAATTACAAAATATGTTATACGAAGGTAAGATCAATGAAGAATTATATAAATATTTCCATGTTGAATATCCAACTATTCCATGTATACAAGGTATACCAAAAATACACAAACATGAAACAGATCCACCAATGAGACCTATTGTGGCTGGAAGGGGATGGGTCACTGAGCCCATCTCTCTGTATTTAGAACATCTACTGAGGCCCATAGTAGATAAGGTTGAGTACATTCTAAAGGACACTAAACAATTTTTGATGCTCCTGTATGAAAAAACCTTTAGTACATATAAGCAAGGAAGGGACATTTTGGTTACATTAGACATCCAGTTCCTTTTTACAACCATTCCGAACAAGGAAGGTATACTTAGTATCAGGAGATGTCTAAAGAAAGATGGTATGTATACAGATAGCAAAATAGAAGTAATTTGTCAACTCATGGAAATAGTTCTGATGAATAATGTGTTTACCTTTTGCAATCAATTCTACTTACAAAGGGATGGCGTAGCTATGGGCACTTCAAGTACCAATAGCTACACCAACCTAGTCATGGCTGATTGGGAAACGGAGCATTTATTTAAAATAAGCAAATTTAAAGATAATGCCCTGTTCTATACACATTTCGTAGATGACCTCTTTCTTGTTTGGAAAGCTGAAGAAGCACTACTAGAGGAACTGCATCAAGATATAAATACAACTACAGAATATTTAAAGTTTACCATGACTAAGTCATATGAATGTATAGCATATTTGGATGTATTTGTACAGAGTCTACCAAATGGTTTATTAAATACAGGTATACATAGGAAAACCTGTTATAGGAACACATATTTACATCGGAGTAGCATGCACCCGAATCATATATTTGGCAATATTGTAAAGGGCCAAGCTATGAGGGTATCCAGGTTAAGTTCAGATCAGCAAGGATTTCAGACAGGAATTAATGAACTTAAATGGAAATTCCTGAATCGGTCATATAGTTAAGAAGAAATTGATGCAAGTCTCTTGGAGATAGAGAATCTGAGGAATGATAGGGCACAACCTTATTTTACAAATGGAAAAAGCAGGGCAGAGGTCATACCTTTGGTTAGTGCTATGAATTGTCCAGTTAGGATACCACTTTTTTACACACAAGATTTAAAAGATATTAGAGGTATATATAGTAAATATTTGGACATCTTATTAACTGACCCTAACATCTCAGCTTTATTAGATATATCTCCTCGTTTTACATATAAGAATAAACTAAATCTGTATAGGATGCTCTGTGGACCGGACAGGCTAAATAATAGGATTGTAAATAGGACCCAAGGTGCAACTAAAAAATGTAGAAGATGTAATTACTGTGAATTTGTTAAAGAGACTAACATATTTGTACACCCAGTAACAGGGCAACAATTTGAGTTCTCAGCAGCAGCAACATGTGATACTGAGCATGTGATATACTTGGCTACCTGCACCAGCTGTGCCGCATTTTATGTAGGTAAGACAGATCGAAGGCTGAGGGATAGAATTAGAGAACATCTCTACCACATTAGGATAGCCTCATCTAGAAATGCTCTGTCTAAACATATTGGGAGTACCTCTACGGAACATAATTTTAAATTTCAAGTAATTCAAATAAATCCGGTGGCTATTAGATGTGGAGATGTTTTCAATGAGACAGAACAGAAGGAATCCAAGGGGATAATTAGGTTGAGGGCAGATCGAGAACCGGGTATAAATGATAGAGTTTCAATAAAACCTACCTTAAAAGCTAGAAAATTAAAAATATAGTCTTATAGCCCTAAACTACTGACTATCTATAGCTGACAGATCCACTAGCACAGTGAATCACTAGCTAATTTTCTATGGCAAATGGGACCCTAGGTATTGACATATAACTAGTATAGAACATAGTTGCCCTACCACAATTATATCATAAATTTATCATAATATTGGTATGTTGTGATTCCATTAGATGATTACACCAATAACGTTTTAGTGTGGCGTATATGCCCAAGTGGATGGACAACTATTTGACTATCATAAAATCTATAGATCAAGCCTTTATATTAGAGTAGTATATCTACCCTCGACAAGTGGGATTTTCCCTCTAACTCGTAAGGCAGAGAATATGATAGCATTGGTTATCAAAATGTTGGTCTCTTTATATAGTATACCTTGGTATATAGTGTACATTCCATATTATGTACTATATGTTGCACGTCCCTTTTATTTGCCAGTTAGAGAGCAAAGACAGTTTTTGCTTCATAATGGGTTGCCTCCCCATAATATATAATATATGATGGTACAAGTTACATTTTATACATTATGAATTATTTTTTTGAATTAAATTTTGTATGTTAAATATGTATATATTAGACATAAATATAGGCAGTTTAAACTAAATGATTTGATTACCCAGTGATCTAAGGGATACATGCTATACTACCCATTATTCTGTAAATTAGTAGATATAATACTACTACTACTACTAACAATATTATTATTATGATAGGGTATACATTTTCTTATAATTCTTTATATGTTTTATATGTGTTCTTACCTTTATAATTATATAATTGTTTTGAATTTTATATCATACTAAATAGCATAGGATTGCTGTAGGGAATTTGCATTTCTATGCAAAGGAATATTTGGACATATTGCTTGAGTGGAAAGTCCTGCAAATAGTTCAGTAGACATTCCACTTTAATTTGTTGGAATATGAAGTACAGCATGCCCCTTTGATAGGT
Organism: Protopterus annectens; assembly: GCF_019279795.1. Taxonomy (NCBI): domain Eukaryota; kingdom Metazoa; phylum Chordata; order Ceratodontiformes; family Protopteridae; genus Protopterus; species Protopterus annectens. The sequence goes on from NC_056725.1 coordinate 48,666,681, forward strand.
AGCATGCTAGTTATTACAACTTCATTTTTAAATATTCTAAATGCTTTTTAAAGTTTTAAATAATTTTAGTATATGTATTAAGATCGTATATAGACTGATTTGTAGAGAAATCTAATATCATGTGCACGACTGTTAAATATGGTAACTGCATTCAAAGCACATACATAGTTAATTTAGATGAACTCCTGCTGAGAGAGTATGACTAAGATTTTTAATAGGAAATGACATCACAATTGATGTGAATATAAAGCATGTGTCTTCCTGTTGTAAAACTGTTTGTTGGCTTGAAAAAGACTTGTGTCTAAAGCGCTTGCCGTTCTTTATAATAAAAGCAATTCATTTTAGAATCCGCCTAACGCTTGTCTTTGGAGTTGATGTTGTACAAGCATTGTTAGACGGAGGTTTATGTTTTAAATGTTATCAGGACTATTTGTGAGCAGCTTTGGTTGCCCATTTGAGCTTGGAGCTGAACAGCTGGAGCTGTATCTTGAAAATATCTCTTTTATAACTTCGCTTGATAAGCAAGGCGTGCTTATTGTTGGTCGTTTAAGCTGAACAGCGTGAAATATCGAACTTTGACACTAACAATAGACTGCAGGTACTGTGTGTATGCAAACTGACATTTGCATCTTTTGTATCTAGGTACTATTTGTGCTGTCTGCATAAGTGGCCCTTCTCAGTCATTTTGTTTTTTAAATATCAGAATAATACCACCACTAATCCAATGTCTCTGACATAACATATATGATGTGGAGTAATAAGAGAGGAGCTCACACACTCACACACACACACACACACACACACACACACACACACACACACACACACACACACACACACACACACACACACACACTTTGACCATTTATTATGTTACATCCATACTCTATGAGGTAACCACACACACTGTCCTAGCACTGTAATATGTGCAAGAGGTGTTGGGGGGACTATGCAACAGTATGGGTAATACAGGCTAGCTGCCTTGTGTACATGGGGAATATATATGGTCATGAATGATATGCATGCCATTAATGTTATCAAAAACCTATGGATGCAGTGTGTGCATCAGCAGAACAGGTAGCACACATGTATCTGGTGTAACAACTTGAATGGTGTTTTGCACCATCAGACAGTCATATATATTCTACGGTAAGAATATGTAGGTATGGCCAATAAGCTGTGTGACAGTGCACTGTGACAAAGGTGGTGCACTTCAGTTACACATCACTGTAACATGTGTAGGGAGGTACATGAAGAAGGGTGCACTGTACACAGTTATTGGTTCATAGGATGATACTAGGCTATTGGCCCGGAGGCCCTTATAAGCCTAGCCAAGAATATGGCTCGTTACCACAAAGTCAGCACCTGTTTCTCCTGTCCAGCAGGGACACAGGTGGGATCCCAGGGGTGTATTTTCTGTTTCCCATCCATTCATCCAGGTTCCTCTTAAAGAGGCTAGAGAGGTATTCTGCTTAACATGGAGAGGGAGACTATTCCACAGATGGGGGAAGTCTCTGGGACACAAATCTATTTCGCCAACAAGTTATATTAATGTCACAGACCAGGTTTAGGCCTTGTGTGCAGTTTGCTCAAGTGGATTTTGACTTATGGATATGCAGCAACTCCATCAAGGCTGGGTCTGAGATGGCCTTGTATGCCAGACACAGATGTGATGAAGGTTGGAAAAAAATGAAGTTATATTATTGGCCCCCTTCACATACCCAGCACTTGTGTTTCATTCAAGGGAATAGTGACACTGTGACCACATGCTAGTGGATGCACCACTTACCATCTACCCAAGACATGCATCACAATCCTATTGGTCTGATTATAGGGTGTGATGTCCACATTCTACTTGGGTGGTGTGTTTTGTTTTTTGATTCAGAAAATTAGTACATGTTTCTTGTCAATGCAGGTGTTGTCATGGCTGTGGCAGCAGTTTTTGGTGTGTGTTGATACTGCCTGTGTTATATTAATATCACAGCTGGAGTCGCTAATTGCCCACAATCTGAGTCCTTTAGGCAGCTGTTTGGACATGGCACGTTTATGTCATCATCTGTGATGTCCATTGCTTAACTAATGTTCAGGAAAGGCCCTGTCACTCACCCCTGATGACGGACCTGATCACTGGACCTGACATATAGGTCACGTCACACATTTCAACACAGTGAAATGCCACATATATCATACAATACTACCCATTTGGTTATATAGCTGTTTATGGACACACACGACAGTGTTGGTTGAATACCTCAGTGTGGATTTGTGTCAAATGTCTTGACCTGGTCAAGTTCTACAAGATGATACTGTTGTCATCATGCACTCCCTCAATTACCTCTTTGAGGACAGCTATCAGATGTAAAGGACTTGATGTAGCATTAACAACTCAAGCAGGTCAGTGGCACACAACTTGAATATTATTAGTGCACATGTAGAAGAGGTCCATGATAACATGTTGATCTACCTCACAGTTGAGATAAGTCAGTATGTCCCTATACATGCATGCATTAGGTGCTGTCCCCCCAAATTCAGGTGGATGCATATTGATGTACACCCTTGTATGGGAACATAGCCCATGTGGAGGGTATGACGAACTGCGTTTTCAACCGTATCAGGGAGGTATATGTGCTGAATCATACCATAGGTGATCTGTGAGGTTGTCTCACTGACAGAATACATCATGTGAAAGTTAATGAACCAACCTATACAAGTAGAGCTGTCACCATAGGCAAACCCCAGGGATCTGTGCTTGGCCCTTCACAGTTTGAACTCTATTTCTTTACAGTTCAGGCTAAAGTATATGGCCTTTGCCTTACCAAATGTGCTGATTCTTGCATACTGTCTGCAATTACTGAGCCCAACAATGGTGATATAATACAGGAGGCACTAACACACACACACAAAAGTGAATGTTGACAAAGGCACACAATTTACAAATAAATGCAGAATAGTGTGTTTATAATATTGTCTGTGTGAAAAGTGTAATTCCATGTTAACCACAGCATTGATAACAGTCCTGATATGCAGAAACCAGTGATGCAAGCACTGAGAACACATGTAGAGATGGTGCACTCTGAACTTTGACCACCAAGTGTCCACACTAGTATTAAAAGCCTATGTTGTGCACATCATAAGTCACACCATCATATTGAGATCTTAGGATTGAATGACAGCACTGTAGTCAAACCACATCAAAACTCTAACAGGGTATAATGCTCTTTTTGTCATGTACCTCACCAGACACATGTAGCAGCTGATATGACCACAGGGCTTTCTTAGCAGGATAACACAGGGACTACAAACCATTCCACGATGTATGTGGATAAATGAAAAGCCACATCACTGTAATCTTTATTGTACAGAATGAGGTGACTTCTGCCTGGCCTCCAGACCAGTCTCTGACCCTGCCCTGTTGGGAGTACTACATATCCAAAAATCTGAAATAGCTGATGACATCAGCAGTATTGGTTGAGGAGAATAGAACAGTGCCCCACATGCCAGTGTAAAATGCTCTCTGTAATGTGAAGAAACAGCTCACACACACACACACACACTTGACTGCAGTGAGAATATAACCCCTACCTAAGTACACAGTCTACAGAACACAGTACTTTACACAAACTCTACATCTCAAGTCAATATTTTATAGCTGATGGCATCAGCAGTATCTGTTTAAGAGAATGTAACAGTGTCTCCATGCTGGTGTAAAATGCTCCCTGTAATGCTAAGGAACAGCTCACACACACACACACACACACACACACACACACACACACACACACACACACAGTTGACTGCAGTGAGAACAGAACCCGGACCCAAGTAGACAGGCTACAGAACACAATACTTTATGCAAGCACAACAGCACAAGTCAGACTTTTATAAGGCTGCATGCCCTACAGTGTTTAGAAGCCTAGTTGTTTAAAAATACAAGTACCCTTATTGAGCATAATTGGATGATCATTGTTAGCAGAGTGATTTTGTGAGCAGCACCAACTGGCCCTGTCTATTAGGGACATACAGTGGATATAAAAAGTGTACACACCCCTGTTAAAATGCCAGGTTTTTGTGATATATAAAAAATGAGACCACAATAAATCATTTCAAAACTTTTCTCACCTTTAATGTGACCTATAACCTGTACAATTCAACTGAAAAATAAACAAATCGGTTAGGGGAAAATATATTAAAAAATAAAGTACAATAAGCTGGTTGCAGAAGTGTGCACACCCTTAAACTAATACTTTGTTGAAGCACCTTTTGATTATGATAATTACCAGGGGTACTTCATTGCCAAAGGGGACAATGAGCCATTGTATGCTTTGAGGTTCAGTCCGTGAGTTTGACACGGATCATTTATGTGTGGCAGCCCCTTCTGTAACATGTTACCATCATTGGAGGACTCTATATTAGTGCATCCAGTTACCAGTCATCTGCAAACTTGGTAAACCACAGGCCATCTACCATAGCTTGTTCTTCAGGGAAGTATTTTGCAAACAATTGAGGGCTCAGCTCAGATCCTTGTGGTATTCTAATGGTAATTGGCTACTGGTGGAGGTGCAGTCCCCAACTCTGTGTGTGTTATTGTCAGTGTGCCAGTTGCCTAGCCCTATACTACTGTATGGCTTAATTCTCACATGGAAGATCTTCACTATGACACATTGAATGTGGATAGTGTCAATGGCCTTAGATAAGTCAACGTAATTGGTATGTCCTATTATTCCTTATCCATGTCTAAGAGGTCAGTATCCAAGAAGTCCATAAAGTTCAATGAGTAAGGCTATGCTTGACAAAAATATGGGTAGGGTTAAGTGTGTTGAAGGTCAGCTATGTCCCTGTGGATGTGGTCCATGCAGATTCCTTCGCTAGCTTTGCAGATGTCTTTTTAGGCATATGGGTCAATAGTTGTAGTTCTGCATGTTACCAGATTGATGTGCATTGTATAGAACACAACATTTGATAAGCAGCTTGTACTGTGTTTGATATATGTGTGGAAACAGTACTGAGACACCAGGGTTGTAGTGCTTGGAGGGGTGGCGACAAATTGATGTCTTGTAAATATGTGACATATTGTTAGATAGGGTCCTTAATTTGTAACATTTGCACATATAATTTCATGTCATAAAGAGAGAATGGACAATAAACAACAGTAATACAGTATATGTACATTTCCATAACAAGGCAAACAACGGTTAGCAAAGAGTATACAAATGTGAGAAACACGTATTTGCATGTAGGTAAGCAATGCGCAAAACACGATCCTCATTGTTAAAGTCTGACAGTTAGTACTTAGTATATGAAATACACTTGCCACTTAACTAACTTTGTGGCAGCACATGTTAATGCATTAATACATTCCTTGTTGGTGTCAGAAAGTACTGGGTTTGAATACAGGTGTATCTAATACTTACATTGCCGCCATTCTGCATTGCTGTGTGCTGGTGCGTGATGCATACCTTCACGCAAAAATGCCTTAGAGAGTTGAAATGGATAGATAGAACAGTGGTGAAATCAGGATCAAGCCGGGGGAAGAAAAAAGGGAAAGCAGGGCAGGAATGTGCAAGATGGCGAAAGGACATAACCATAGCTATCCATTTCTTTAACAGTGTAAAGTGAACATACGTGGAAAATATTAACTGAATTTGGACTATCAATTCCAGAGAGAGGAGTGACCACAACACAATCATGTTGTATAGCCAATGGGACTGAACTGAGTGCGTCATGAAGACATGTGCGAAATGGAGAGCTATGTATGGGACGATTTTGTTTTTTTTATGTGGGACAGGTACCACGTTTTTTGTTTTTTTTTTTTTGTAAAGAGAGGAATGTTGGGGAAGGGATGTAGGAATGGATGGGTGACATAAGTTGAGTAGGTCAGAAAACAATTTCAGATAGACAAGACAAACAGAACAAGAGATAGGGACTATGATGGACACAAAACGTTTGGGGACACCATGATTGGGGTGAGGGTGGGGACATCTCAAATCCATGGTCATCAAGCTGGGTGACAGTGAGAATTGAGTCCTCACCCTCTGAACTGTCATCACTGTCACCTCACTCTGCTGCTGGCTAGAGTGCTTGATGTTTTCTTCTCCTCCTCCTGGTACATTGCAAAATGAGGGAGAGCAGCCTCTACAGCCAGTGTAGGCTTGCACCAACAATGTGGTGCACAACCTTATACACCATCCCTAGCAATTCAACACAGGTGATAAAATCACCACCTATGCACCTGACCTAGAGGGTACTACTGGACCAGCCTCCAGGGCAGGACTACCTGAGGGGGCAGGAAGTGCAGGGGCAGTAGAGGTGCTGCAGTCAGGTTGGCTACCAGACATGCTGGGCAATGGTGCTGAAGTCAGTGGAGGGGGGTAGGCAGGTACTGTTGGACAGGCCTACCACACTCTGCAGTCGAGCATTTAATAATGTGGTACACATGGACGATATGAACACATTTTGACAACATGTAATAAAACTTAAAATAAATACATAAAATAAAAGAAGAGAGATAATTGTTGGGGTGAGAGAAAAATTATTTGGCCCTATTATCTTAACTTTTACTTTTAAGACTACCAACTCCTAACAGATATCTTTTACTTTTGAGACCACCAGCTCCTAACAGGAGCACACTTAACAACAGACTGCAGCAAGTACTCCTTGATATGTGCATATATTGCACATATGTGTGTTCCAGTTATACAGATTACAGTTCACAGCAGGACATTTGTACCACTGGTATAGAGGTTTGAATTTAATTTAAATATAACTGAAGAATTAACAGTATTGTATAGTTGGGAAATGTGGCACTTGAACTCACAACCTCTGATTAAAGTCTAATATTGTACTCTTGGTTTGTGCTACAGACTAATGCATTCATACTTGCTTTTACAGTTGAAATATGCATGCTCAATTTGATACAACTCTATAAAATGCCAAAATAGCTATCTTTAACTTTTAATGATGCAACAACACTACTCTTCTGCTACATTCATACCACATGCTACCCTCATCATCACCACTCTAGCCCCATGGGTTTGGATATTTACCTCATGATCACAGGCAGCTCTGGTAAAAACAGAACAAAACAAAATATCATTGTGAATATCAGTCTTGGCTATATTCAGTTTTTATGTCTTACAAGTACTCTCTGCAGTTGATACTTACACAGGTATGGGATGTCCACACTCCTAAATTCCCTGATCCAACAGTTGAGAGCATCCCTCTTCCTTCTCCGTAGGTCATTGTAGTGATACCTACATTGGTCACCAGTATGCAGGATACTGGTGGCACTGGTTACAACACAGGCTAAACTATCCCAAGCTTCCGACTTATACTGGGAGCCAGAATAGTCTCCCTCCAGAAGCCTGGCACTGTGGTTCTTAACCAGGAGTCCACTAAAAATATTCTACTCCTGGACACCCCATTTCTGTGCCCTAAACCTGACACATTCCCCACAAGTGCCTGCCATGTTTGTCATGAATCTAGAGCAATGGAGAATGATACTTTCCCTCCAATTCCAGTCATTGCATTTACCTGGAGTATGCACTGTGTTTGAAAACATTGCCCTTCACTTACCATCATGCAAATGCAGTGTACAATGGTAAGTGGAGTGCAACAGTGGCAAGCAGTGAGGCATTACATAATTGCAGTTGCAATTTCAAGGTTATTGGACGTACATACAGGCAGTTTTGTATGCATTTTAGGCAAATTTGAAGACCATGCCAGTCCAGATAGCAGAAATATATTTACAGGAATATAGTACACATAATACCCACAGTCATATATGTAATAATAAATGTGATAATGTGTATATGTATATATATATATATATATATATATATATATATATATATATATATATGTACACATACATAAAAAACTGAAAGTACTAGTGTCTTAGCCGTCATACATACAATTAATATCAGCTGCACTATGTCAAGTGTCATAAGTGACAGTGATATAATGGGAAATGGAACAACAGAAAAAAAGTGTATAGAATATCCTGTATTTGAACCCAGAACCATGTGTATGGTAGTCCTACACTTACACCTGTTACCGCAAGAAGGTTGAGAAAACACTTGCCTATGTTGCAGTTCATTACTATAAACTGCAATGTCACAAAAGTAAAAAAGGTTGCCACTGTGAACTATTTGTTTATTTATTGGCATTTGTTTACCAGAAAAGTCCACTATGCCAAGGAAGCCCATTTTCAGTGGATGCCCAGGGAGAAAAGTTCCAGAAAGTGATAAATATACATAAACATTTACAGAAATTACAGAGACCCAAACATTATTTACAGAGATTACAAGGCGTTAGATATAAAAATCGAATACACAAAAATGATTTGTTTGCAGATGTTACATCAAAGAGTTACCAAACTTCAAAGGATATTCATTAAATTAACCTAGGATTAACTAGACCTGCTACAAACTTTCTGACATAGAGGCCAATCATCATGTACTAGAACCCAGGACCATCTGTACTCCAGTCCTACACTTATACCTGCTGCAACAAGATTAGTTACATGACATTCCCTATTTTATTAATCATTCTTTATGTCTCTCTATTAACTGCCTCACAATGTCACTTAACGGGTTTGTACAATGTATTAACTGAATGCATCCAGTTTCTATTTTTGGCTATCTGGCCAGTTGTTCAGTTTACCCAGTACAGCTCTTTATGCAAACAAGATAAGCACAGCCAAACCTGACATTCATTTTTCTCTGGTTCCTTTGTTTGCACTAAGCAGCTCATTGTGCAAAAAATGCCCGCCCCCCCCCCCCAAAAAAAAGGGAGAATTGAAGTAAAGAAATCTATGACATACCCATGAGATGTTTCTAAGCAAGTCTGGATTTGAACTCACTCCAATGCACCTTCAGAACACAGGATAGTTGCCATATCCTTCTTTGCCATACAAACAACTTTCCAGCAAAGAACTGAACTCAGTCTGCAGACAACCACCTGTAACATCATCTACAGTGATATCAAACCATACAAGTGTCATTTGTATATTTATTAGTTTTGGATATAGTGATCACGCAACCTATCATGATTATTGCTTGCAAATATATAGCTCTGTTTTATATTTCTGTGTTTGTTGGCCATTCTTCATTTACCTGAGCAGTAATCTGAGATGTGCAATGTGCAAGCCATTCTGTATCGACCTTAAAATGTGTGAGGATATTAAGAGCGCAATATTATTTATTTTATTTATTTCACATTTGTTAACTGGGTTGGGTCCAGCTCAGTGTAAGACCCAAGGAGAAAAGCTTCAATAACTTCTACAGCAATAAAAAGTAAAAAGAAACATTATACACAAAATAAAATAGAATGTAAACTGAAATGTCGGTATACAGAACAAATTATAGTTATCACATAATGTGTGAGTACTAAAATATAAACATACAAACAGTTTAATCACAGTGCTGAAAGGCTAGTATATTCTAATATTTGCAAGAATTAGAAGCAATGGCAAGACACTTCCTAAGTAGAGTTTGTAGAATGTGAATAGACAGGGGTATATGGGAGGTTAAGTTGCCAACAAATGATGGTTCGGTTAGATATTAAGGAAAACGACCTGTGACATGTGCGCTGCTACTTACACTTCCAACCTTACATCTTACACTTTATAGATCTAACCTAACATACCCAGTGGAAGTAAAGCAGCCTGCAGTGCTGTTGCAGTTTCCTTCTCCCAACCACTAATCATTCACAGCTGTAATCCATTAAAAAGACTGAGGGAGTGTTTACATCTCCTACATGGATCCAATTTTTGGGGATTCAGCAATTCTAATGAGTTCACACCTTATTTGTATCTTCACCATGCTAAAAACCCTGAATGTACACCATATAAAAGGCAACTGTGTGGCTAGGCAAACTGATAATAAGGAGAGTTGTTTATGTTGGGAAGACTGCAGATAATGCTACTTCTTCAGGATATTTCTGTACAGAGGAGTACTGAGCTTCAGAAGGTATGCTTCCATTTGGTCAGCTAATTACTGCATATACTGGAAAGTATTTAAGAAAAATCTGAAGCAAGACTTTTATACTTTTATGTGTATACATTAGTTAGACGTGTACTGATGGCATGGGTATGTTTGCCAAGCCATTTCAGAGGTATACGATTGCCAATACATGAAAATGGAATGCTGTGTGATAAATATGTACAAATGTTTCAGGGACAGTTGTCCTTCTATTCTCATCGTGCAGTATTCATAACCTTAGGGAGTTGCTGCCTGCGGCATCAGATATCTCGCCATTATACCAAAGTCTTGGAAACAGGGGTATGTGTGACTTTGCATGATGGGGCCAAAAAATGATAGGTTCATAGGTTCATAGATTAGTACTAGGCTAACTGCCCTTATGAGCCGTTTTAAGCCTAGCCAATTATCCCTTGTGAGACTCAAACCCTGCACCTTGTGTTTGCAAGGCAAACACCTTAACCATTAGGCCACCCTCCCACCCTAAAGCCCTTGTAAGCCCTTTTAAGCCTAGTCAATTATCCCTTCTGAGACTCAAACTCTGCACCTTGTGTTTGTAAGGCAAGCACCTTAACCATTATGCCACCCTCCCAACCCCTATATCTGTGATGTCTGCACTTACCCAACTCAGACCTTTTCTGTCACAGTTTGCTTCAGATGTCTGATCGCCAGTCTCAGAAACCCAGCATGCATTTGACTTCGGCCACTCGTTTTTGACCATAATTTTCTGGCTGTGTGCACAGAGATAAGTACACTTGTGGGTTTTTTGTTTTGTTTCTTTGCCTATTTCAGGCGTACATATCATCTAGAAAGGGAAAGTGTGCTTGTGGAAGACGTATTCCACATAAGGACACGCACGAGCAGCGCTTATTTTGTTTAGGGGCTCGTCATGATTACAAGTCCTGTGAATTTTGCCAATCTTTTGTTCCAAAAACCCTTAGAAGCCATCTGGCAATCTTAAATCTTTATTTAGAGAATCAGCATCTCCATCATTTGGCATCCAGAATGGAAGGCAGAGTGGGCACCACCAAGGAGCTGCCTAGGAAGAAGGTCAAGAAAGTTAGGCCCAAAACCCAAGCTGTGCCTCAGTTGTCTGGTGAGATTCACAAGGTGAGTGTCAGGCTAGGATCGCTCCAGACATTAGGCATTTTGCTGCAACCGGGAACTGAAATGGAAGCTGGTTCAGCGGATACCCAGAGTAGGTCCGCTGAGGTTTTTCAACCATAAGAGCCTGATGGTGAGGGGGAGCCATGGCTCATGGCTTTGGTGGGGCCTACTACTGCCTTGCCATCCACTATAACATTGGCACCCAGGCTTACTACTGCTCCTTTTACCTCTTTAAAAAGAAAACAGAAGGAGAAACACAGGACAGAAGACCTTACTCCACCCTGGGAGACCTTTTCCCAGACTCTGTTTAAGGTCTTTCAGGCTCTCCAGACTCAGATTCCCCACTGAGGGCAACCAGTTGTTCCACAGGTACTATCTGAGGAAGAGTCTTCCTCCACAGATGAGTCCTTAACTTACTGCTCTCAGATTGATTCCCCTAAGGATTTCTTAACTCCAGAGGAAGAGTCCCTCACTCCTGACTCCCCTGGAGAAGATTTCTCCTTTGCGGATATCATTTCCCTGCTTAGCCAACATTTCAAGTGGGAGCTCTCAGATGTTTCTGAGACTAAAAAGAGATACTTTGAACTCTTGCAGATGGAGCAGCTCTCACTATCTGCTGTCCCACCTTTGCTTCCAACATTTCAGGATGTTTTTTTCTGCTGCTTCTCAGAGCCCAGAGTCATAGCCTCCTGTTTCTGAGAGACCAGACAGATTTGATAAAGTGTCTGCAAAGGAGCAGTACCTTTTCAAGAACCCTCCAGCAGACCCTGTAGTCATTGCAGTGTCAGCTGATAAGTCCTCTAGGCAACTACCTTCCTCTTCCCTTTTCCCTACTTATAAAGACAGTAAACTTATAGACAGGTTGGGGAAAAAAGTATATACTTCTTCCACCGTGGCCATTAGAGTTATAAATTATCAGACCCACATGGCCAAGTTTGCTTTAGACTCCATGACCAAGGCCTCTACTCTTCTGTCTGAGGTTCCAGACTCACAAGCTAAGGCCTAACTGAGTACCCTTCTGTCCACGGTGTCTCAAGTGACCAGACACTCGAGTGCAGCTACAACCCTGTAGAAGCATCTTCAATATATGTTGCTTCTGGTTCTGTGTTAAGGAGGTTTTCATGGTTGAGGCTTCAGCTTTTACCTTTGGATGTCCAAGCTAAGTTGTTAGATGCCCCTATGGACAACATAGCCCTCTTTGGAGCTGCCTCTGCAGAGTTACTTAAGTCTCTGTGGGAAAAAGGCAAAAACTTACAAAATTTTAAACATTTATTGGTTTCACCTGTTTCCAAATTCCATACAAATTACCCTCAAAAGCCTAGTTTGTCAAGAGGCAGTCCTCTCATTCCTCTGCAACTCAGTCCAGGGAATAGAGACATCCTAGGAAACAATCTGCTCCTAGATCTTCTATCACCCCCCCCACCTTCTTCCTTTTGGAGGCAGCCAGACACAAATAGAGCTTCTCCACTGTGACTCTCTTCCCTTACCCATTTCCACCCCCCCATCCCTACACCCAACCCTTTCCCTAACCTCCTGGCAGAAAATCACCACAGACAAGTGGGTGCTCTCCATTATCGAGAGGGCATACTTCATGACTTGGTGGGCAATTCCACCCTTCCAGGGAATTCATCAACCCCCACTCAATCACTTTTTCCCACTATCCTGAGCCAGCTCCTCTCTCAGGGAACTATAAAACACTACCCAAGGGTCAGTTAGCCTAGGGGTTTTATTCCAGGATGTTTTTGGTTCCAAGACAAGTTGGTCCTGGGAGACCCATACTCGACTTATCCCAACCTCAATCTCTTCCTCAAGGTGCCTACCTTCAAAATGCTCACATTACAGCACCTTCTTCCCCTTATTGCTCAGCAAGCCTTCATGGCCTCCCTGGATCTGAAGGATGCTTACCTTCACATCCCTATTCATCCCACTTACAGGAAATGTTTACGTTTCTCAGTGGTTGTTTACATTTTAAGTTCTCTGCCTTACCCTTTGGGCTCTCCACAGCACCAACAGTATTCACAAAGTGTCTAGCCCCAGTCATTGTACATTGCAGACTGTAGGGCATACAAATTTATCTTTACTTGGACAACCTCCTTATTCTGCACCAAGATTCTCTCACCCTGTCCCAACACTTGGACATGGTCTGCAAGTTTTTGCAGAGCCTAGGCTTCATGGTAAATTGCGTAAAGTCTCAAATGACTCCTTCCCAAGATCTTGTTTTTCTAGAATGCAGAATAAGGACAGACAATGTCAATCTTTGTCCCTGCCCAGAAAGTGGAATTTCTTACTCAGTTCTTCCACTCCTTGCAAACTCTACCAACCATCTCAGGCAAGGAGTTTCTCAGAATCCTAGGATACATGGCTTCCTCAATTCCCATGATCCCTCTAGCCAGGATGCACATGAGGAAGTTTCAGTGGGTCTTGAGAAATTCTTGGAACCAACACCCTCATCCCTTGGAGACAAAACTTCCTCTTCTTCCCTTTTTAAAAAGGGAGCTCTCGTGGTGGATTGCTACAATTACCCTCAATCAAGGAGTACACTTGCAGACCCCTCCACCCAAACAGCATCTTTACACAGACGCATCAGATTTAGGTTTGGGGGCCATACTACACAATGCCAACATCCAGCACAAAGTACAGGGAGAGTGGTCCATTCAAGAAAGGAAGGACCACATCAATCTAAAAGAGCTAAGGGCTCTTTCCTTGGCTATATAGGCCTTTTGAAGACATGATTCTGTTAAGAACCCTGAAGGTCATCGCAGACAATGTGACAATTCTGTGGTATATAAACATCAGGAATGAACAAAGTTGTACCCTCTCTGCAGTCTTACTATTCAAATCTGGTCCCTGGCAGCATCACTACATATTCACTTGCAGGCAGTTTACGTTCCATCAGAAGACAATGGGATGCCAGATGCCCTGAGCAGAACTTAACACCCTCCCATGAATGGATGCTTTACAGGGAGGCATTTCTGAATCTCATTCACAGGTGAGGTATTCCTCAGGCAGATCTCTTTGCCTCCTCCCAGAACAGACAAATGCCCATCTTTTGCACAAGGCTTCCCCAGCCACAAGCCTGGAGTTTGGATGCCTTTTCCTTTTCATGGGAGGGAATGTTCCTTTATGAATCAAAGGAAATGGAGGGAAGGCATAAAGTCCTCCTGAAAACACTGAAGGACAAACCAAAAATTCTTCTGGTGAATCCCTTCTGGCCAAGACAGCATTGGTTTCCCATACTCTACCTTCTAGCCCAGGGCAATCACCACAGGTTTACCTCACAGCTTCGACCTACTCATACAAGACAGGGGATCCTTTATTCATCCCCACCTTTTCAATCTCAAACTGACAGTGTAGGTGATAGAGTTCTGATCCCCTTTAGGCACCTACATTCAGAAGACATACTCAGTTGTCCTGCAGGAGGCCAGGAAACAAAGTACCAGGAGAAACTATTTATTAAAATGGAAAAGATTCTCCCACTGGTGCCTCAAGAAAAAACAAGACCCATTTCAAGTTTCTGTTCCAATGGTCCTTTTTTACCTGTGTGAGTTACCACATTCAGGGCTGACGTATTCCTCAGTGAAAGTGCTCCTCTCTGCTATTTTTGCTTGCCTTCCCTTGACTCCACCTCTAGCTTCCAGGTTGGCCATCAAGCTGTTTCTGAAAGAGGTCCTTCACATAAAACCTCCTCATAAGCCTATCCTTCCTCCTTGGGACCTTAACTTTGTACTGGAATAGCTTACATTGGCCCCCTTCCAGCCCATTCGTCCTCTCTTAAATTCTGTACTTAGAAAGCAGTCTTGTTAGTAGCCTTTACTTCTCCCAGGAGGGTCTCTGAGATCCAAGCCCTTATGGCTTCTCCTCCCTATCTTGTTTTTCATAAAGACAAGGTTTGTCTCAGAACTAACCCTTCATTCATGCCTAATGTAGTTAATGAAATTTCCTTAAACCACACAATTAATTTACCTGTCTTTTACCCTCAGCCACAGAACTCCTCAGAAAGAACTTTGCATTCATTGCATGTTCATAGGTAACTGAGGTTCTACTTAGACAAGATAAAACCCTTCAGACACAATCTTACCAACTATTTGGCTCGCTTCATTCTAGGGTCCTTGGCAAGGCAGTGTCAAAGCATCCAGTTGCCTCTTGGATTTCTAAGGCTATTGCCTTTTGCTATTCCTTTCACAGAAAGCAACTGAGTTCATCCATCAAGGCCCATTCTACCAGAGGAGCTTCCTCTTCAGCAGCTTTCTTCAAGGGCATGGATTACGCTTCTATTCTAGAGGCTGCAACTTGGTCTTCTGTACATACCTTTACCAAGCATTACAAACTGGATTTGATCTACAGGGCTACAACAGGGTTTGCTAGGTCTATCCTGCAGGTTCTCAGACTCTGCTCCCCAACCTACCTCCCATGCTACTTCCTAGAAAGCTGTGGTACTCTGCCTAAGGTTATGAATACTGCAACATGGAAGAGAATGACATCTATGGTTATGGTAAGTTCTTACACAACTCTTCTTTTCTTTGATAGAATTTTTAGCATTTTAAAGATGGTTTGTTAGCAAAATGTGTAATTTTTCCTGTTCTTTTGAGGGGGAGCAAAGGAGAGTTACTGTTATGGCACAAACAAGGATATATTGCTCGTTAATCTCCTTGTTTTGCATCCTGCCTGTTCGTCTTTCACATCTGTAGACTGTTGTTTCTATGGGGGAGGGGGGTAATACAGTGTCTAATTTTCTATGTTTTCTGGAATCAATTATTCAGTACTTATGTGATACTTATGTGTATTATCTTTCTGATGTCTTTTAGGACACCTAGGTGTATGCCAACCAGGAGACCCCCCCCCCTTCACTGATGTTGAGAATGAGGTCATAGTGGATGCCTTTAGGCAACATGGTGCTTTTCTGCTGGAAAGGCGACAGGGAGATATGGCATGTAGGATGTAAATTTGGCAACAGATAGTTGCTGATTTGAATGCCTTGGGTGGCCACTGCAGGACATATGAGCAGGTGTGCCACAGGGCCACTGACATGATCACATCTGCACGTAGGAGAGCAGCTGCAGTGAGCCATGACCATATGTGTACTGGGGGAGGGCCTGCTAGGAAACCACCACTAATACCAAATGATGAGTTCCTGGCCAATATCAGGAATCCAGACAGCTCACAGGAGAGTGCAGTGCAGCATGTCCTGAATGTGGAAGCAACAGGGTCAGAAACATCCCAGGAGGAGCTTCCAGGTAGGCTTTGGTATCTCAACAGCTGAATAACGTTGTATAGTAAAACAACTGAAATCAATACATTACTTCTGTGTCACATGTATTTTTTGGGAGGGGGTTAAATATTGCTATAGTTTTAGCTTAGGTTTGAGTTGACAGCCACGTTTTTGTTGAAAGTATACTTAACAGACATATAAAGGAGTAAAAGTATTACCCCCCGTGTTACTATTAATTCTGATGATGTTGCTCTTACCTGCTGCTTAACTTCTTCCAGGACTGTTTGGATTACAGAGGAGAATCTCTTCTGCAGATTGTAAGCCAAACATTTTATGTCAGTATTGTTGAGCAATTTAAAGAAATATTTTAGTGTGTGATGTTGATGTCAGGCCTGTTGTGTGCATAGCTGTACTGTCTGCAATAGTGGCAGCACTGTTACTTTGTTAGCATATATTGCAGTATAGCAGTGTAGGTATTATTGTATTCATGTGTTTGTTGCTTTTTATCAGAGGTGATCATAACAGTAAGACTGTGGGCCCTCTGCTACCTGATGTCAGTGTATCAGCAGACTCTGATGATGATGGTGGCAAAATGAGGCACAGTTGGGGGTGCACAGGTTAAATGTGACAGTGAGGTTGACAAACAGCCATCTGAGGCAATTCCATCAGACACAGCCAATAGGCCTATGCCTACCCATTTCAGTGAGACCACAGATATTGGATAGGTGGAGGGTGAGGCCAGTGATCATGGAAGTGTGGCTACTGCAGCTTCAGTGCCTATTGCGTCTGGCTGTAGCCAAAGTGTGGGTGAGGTGACACGCAGGTGGGTTGATAGGGTTGCTCGGACAGAGGCCTACTGTCCCTCCTCCACCTGGAGCAGGTGTCTCTTCCCGTGCATGCAACATATGCTTAGGGCCATCATGGAGGCACAGGCATGATCCCATAGGTACTCCAGACAAATTCTCAGGGTTGTAGATGTGGCACTGTCTGACATGCATGACTGCCTCCACCATGCTGCCAATTCAATAGATTGGATGAATGACACATTGGACAGAGTGATGTCTGTGATGGAATTCCTGCTGGGAGGGGAACAGCATCCACATGGGCGTAGCTCAGCCACACCATCTGGTGTCAGCCAATGTGGCCATGCTTCCCCTGCTCCATCAGCAAGTGTGCTATCCACACCCAGATGTGGAAGGTCATGGAGTCATGTTCTTGAGCATCCCTGTGAAGGGAGCTCATCCAGCAGACATCAATCAAGTTCAGTTAGCAGCACTGCATCTAACCATGGACGTGGACATGACAGTGCAACTCCTGGCAGAGCCAGTTCTCATGGTCGGGGAAGATGACAATGAACTGCCACCTCTACTATGCACGGCTCACACCTGTGCAACATAGCAATATGTAGAGACAGCACAGTGCTTGGCTGTGTTCATATAGCCATTTGCACACCAGTTTCACCTGGAGAACCCCATACAGACACACACAACAGTTACTCATTTTGTCTCACTGGCCATTTGCTGGTGTATTCAACTGTGTATTTCTCTTTCTTACTCACATACACTCATCAACCTTATGCGTCAGCCTAGGCTTCCTCCTCCCACACAACACCCTATGCAAATGATAACTGTGCCACATCCCAGTTTTCTATCTTTTGGATTCAGGGGTGCATAGCTAACTTAGTGCTTAGTATATCTGCATTTGTGGTGTTGAACTGTTAATTGTACCTTTGATATATAAAGGCCTTGGAAAGTTAGTCAGTTGATATCATCAAAATTTCTGAACCTTATAGTGAAAGATCTTGTGGGGGTCATAAAGTCAGAAACTGCAATGTGTACCATTGCTTTACAACTTCTCTCTTTAATGATTTTCCAGTACAAACATATGGTGCTAAACTGAGGGCATGCAGTAGTCATCAGTATTTTTGAGAGGTACTTTGTGAATCTTTAATGCCTGAGGGCTGCTACTTAGTAATGGACACATTTAAGTCAAATAAGTCTCTGATGTCACATGTTAAGCTACTTTCTGCACAAATTTTCCACCTTTTACTTGCTTACCAGACAAACACTTCAGGTTCAGGACTTACCTAGTAAATGCAGCAATTGCCACAGTTTTAGTTCAGGGCTGACTCTGTATGATGCAAGCACTACAAGTCCAAGACATGGGGAGGTAAAGGTTGTTTGAGTAGACTAGTATCAATGTTACTATATGCATGTGAGTAGAAAGAAGGTTTTAGGTCTCTAGGTGGTGAGTGAGTGTGCTATAAGTTCTCTCTTAGCCAAAGTAAGGGCAAACTGAGTATGCCTATGTCTGCCTACACCAATAGTAGCTGATGGGACTCTCATCTGCCTATGGCTGTGGTGACCATAGTGGGATGTGTGCCCCATCCCCTCGCTGATCCTGTTGAAGCTGTTTCCTCAGGATTATGTTGTGTAGCATGGTACATACTGTGAATATTTCTGTACAAGTCCATGGATTGTACTGCAGGGCTCCCCCAGAGGTATGTAGGCTCCGGGTCTGAGACTTCAGCAGCCCAAACACACACACTGCGATATTTTTGGTTTGAGTGTGTGCCTCATTATGACATTCTTCTGTGGGTGGGTGTGCATTTCTCATGGGTGTCTTCAGCCACAGTTCCATTGCATAGCTTGCCCCCCCCCAGTAAATGACTCTGTGGGATATCCCCCCCTAACAAACATCTGGTACAGCTGGGAGGTGTGCCAGATATGAGAGTCATGGTAACTGCCAGGGTTGCCAGCACATACGTTCAAGATTATCCCCTTGGTATTACACACAACTTGGCAACTGATAGAGTGGTAGCCCTTTCTGTTTATGTAGAGCATACCCAGTTACCTGGGTGCTGCCCTCATTTGTGTGTGTGTGCAATCTATGCCACCCAGTATGCCAGGGTAGTGTGCTACACGGTAGAACTCCTGCGTGTTTCTGGCCCTCTTTTCAGAACTACAGGAAAAATATATGTGGTCACTGGTATGTTGGAGCATAGCATTCAGGAACTGGTGGAGGATCCTGGATGCTGATGCCTGTGACATCCCCACCATGTCCCCTGTTGGTCTCTGCAAGGTACCTGTAGCTAAGATTCTAACGGCTACACATACTTTTGTCTCCACTGGGATGGGTTCCCCTCTGTTGGTTCTGGCTCTGAGTTGAGGATGGCAGAGGTTGCAGAGTTCCTGTAGTGTATCCCTGTCCACCCTGTAGTGCTGTACAATTTCCATGTCATGTAGGATGTGAACAGTTAAGCAGTGCCGGTAAACTCTTCTCCTTCTCAGCCTAGGCCTGTTGGCAGCAGCAGCAGCATTGGCTTCAGCCTGTAGCACAGACAAATGAATTAAAGCAGCAGCAGGGCCTAACATTCTGTCAGTGTAGACTCCTTCCTCTGGCTGTATTCCAAATGTTTTGGAATTTGCAGGATAACCAACAAGTCTACACGGATGCTTTATAGTTTGATGAATAGCACCACTGTGTTGGATTGGTTGATTAGCATGCAGTTCAGCGCTTACTGAATCGAAAACTTTGTGGCTGCACACAGTGAAAAATTATCGTGTAGGCTTTATTGAATCCCCCATATAGAGCTATAGAGCTATATTATATATACATATATATATATGTGTGTGTGTATTTGTATATACATATATATATATATATATATATATATATATATATACACATGCACACACACATATATATGGATATATATATATATATATATATATATATATATATATATATATATATATATATATATATATATATATATATATACATGCGCACACACACATTTTATATATATATATATATGCATACACACACACATACAGATATTGACAGATGTGTATATCAATGTGTGTGTATATGTGTGCAGCCCCAGCTTTATGCAGTCTCCCCTATAAAAGAACTATTGGCTGACTAAGATTTAACCAGTTGTAAAATTATATAAAGCCCGCACTGAAAAACATGCTGATTGCTTTAAGAAACCTTGGAAAGAAATTTGTAAAATAAGTAGAGTGGGGCAAATGTTGGAAATAAATTTGTATGATTAGTAACACAAGAGACTAATCAAAGCTAGTGCTGCTAACTACGTATTATAGCAGTGTATAAACTATTGTTTGTTCAGCTCTCATTGGCTTCTCTATACCTGTGTCGGTGCAGAACCAATGTCCAATCAAGTTCTGATGCACAACACTGACTACTTTCTAAACAGAACTTTGCATACATTAGAAGAGGATCTGACCAGTGCATGAGTCATTTCCTGTTGTGGTTAGTGATTTTAGGTTAAGTTGTGGTAATTTCATTTCCTGGAAATTCAAGTCCTCTATAAGATGAGCAAGTTGTTGTAGAAGAAAAAAAAAGATTTTACACTAAATAGCTTCATGGAAGGGAAGTACATGAACAATGCAATGTTTGTATATGTGTGTGTGTTTCTACATGTGTGAATGCACTTTTTGTGTAAGTATGCACGTGTGTACATGTACACATGAATGCACAGTTTCTGTATTTGAATGTGTGAATGCACATTTTGTGCGATTATGCATGTGTGTACATGTAGACATGTAATGCACATTTTCTGTATGTGTGTGTGTGTGTGTGTGTGTGTACATGTGCGAATACACATTTTGTGTAAGTATGCATGTGTGTGTACATGTAGAAGTGTGAATATACATTTTGTGTGTGTACACGTGTGAATGGACATTTTGTGTAAATACGTGTGTGTACATGTACATGTGAATGCACACTGTGTGTATATAAGTGTGTGTGTACACATTCTCTATGTATAACACAGTCTTTCAGTAAAGCTATATACAGCAGTCTTGATAATCCTGAACTCTCCCTTATAGATAATGACTGGCTCTAACAGCACATCATTTGTTTATACCTACAAACAGAGAAATATTAAAAGCTATGATTTACTACACAGTATGATTTCCACGACTACTATGTATGTAACCATAAACCAGTTTATGAATAGTGACCATTTTTCAAGTTATAGCTTTATGTCATGACCTCAGAGCCATGCTTGTAGGCTTCATGGAAGTAAAGATCCATAGAGAAGAGGAGCTGATGAACCAAGTAGTAAACGGTAGAACAGCACATGCCACTTAGATTCAGTAATAGGTTTCAGAATCTAAATGAGGTAACATTATCACTGGAAATCAGAAAGTGATACAGTCTTTCCAAAGAGGAGAATGAAATGAAGATACTGTTTGGTAACACATTTCCCAGGAAGTAGCTATCTTCCTTGGAATAAAGGCATAAGGTCCTGTCTATGATGCAGGCACCCTAAGTACAGTTGGTAGCTAATACACCTGTTGGACCTGACCCTGGGGAGGGCAGAGGAATGATGACGCTTTGACTGCTCACCAATTCCACGGGAGAGAGCAGGGTGATGTGCCGTTGAAGTCAGACATAGTTATGGCTACAGTGGAGACCAGGGTTCAAATGGCAGATAGGGGAAGTGTGATGAAAAGGTTGGGAAGCCATCTTTGAGATATGATGATTGGCAGAAAGGTTCCTCTGTCATGTTTCACCAGATGTAATCTGTATTAAGATACACCAGTATGCATTAAGAGATAAGCCAACCTCTGTAATCAGCAGTGGTGGTTCTTAGGTCTGCTTTACTCCCATAGACATCACTTCCATTTGCTAGTGTAATGCGCTGGCAATCTTAACCCACAGAGTGCATTTTGGGTTCCCAGGTGTGGTGCACATGAATGAAGAGTAGAGACATGCGGAAATCATGCTGACACATTAAAAAAAAAAGCAGTCCAACTCACATAACCAACATGGGGCAAAAGTAAGGACATGGTCTGTAATATTGAATTCTACTGCTGACAAAAAGATGTAGTTTATTACTTAAATATCAGACACATTGTGGTTTTATGGAAGAGTTTCTAGAGCTGGATAACACAAAATTAGCAAGTTGCAGCCCTAGATTAAATCTCCAGTCTTATCTATTCCTTTATAAACTTGGCAGCTCAAATTTCTGCACAGCTGAGGCTAGTCTGATTTGGCAGTCTCTTAGTCTACTATCCCTGTT
Source organism: Protopterus annectens (assembly GCF_019279795.1). Lineage (NCBI taxonomy): Eukaryota > Metazoa > Chordata > Ceratodontiformes > Protopteridae > Protopterus > Protopterus annectens. The sequence goes on from NC_056725.1 coordinate 48,689,029, forward strand.
AAAAGGTTTCTAATACCTTCATAATGCATATAACATGAAGCCTTTACACCACAGGATAGAATTACCTCAGGTTAGTCTATAGACTCCCTGCAGCATTACTCCTTTCCCGGCACACTATTTAAACATGTAAATGGTGTATGATAACAGAATATGAATTGAACTATTGCTACCAGTTCAGACCTTTTATAATAGGCCTTCACCACTCTTCGGTGTTTGCTGCTTTGTTTTTTATTTTACACACAAGCTTAGAAGAAGCAGCCTTGAGCACCACCAGTGCATGTTCAGTGTACTCCTATGCCCGGGGCTTATTAGCAGGGGTCCAACACCTGCAGTGTTCATTCAGCCTACTAATGCATGAGTGACTGTACAGTGAATTGCACTGGCTCATTTTTGTCATGCAGCAGTCAGTTCCTTCTCCTCTAAAAGCATAGCGCTGTATTATGCTTGGCCTAGTTGTTGCTTGTATCTATGATCCACAGAGCTCTAGCTCCAGTAACCTTTCAGTCATCATTCTTCTTGGTCATTTTTTTTTCAAGCTATCCCAGAGCCAAATCCATCTTCGGAGGGTCTTCTAGGTTCCTGTTGAACACTGTCATTTAAAAGTCAAATAATTTACTACAAACAACTAACTGTGCCTGGTTTTCAAACATGAATAGATCTGCAAAGTGTAGTTTTAGCAGTATAAAGAAACATAGCAAAATGGGTTTAGTTTCAACAAGTTACAATTGGAACACAATGCACCATCTAGTGGAAAAACGTGTAGCAAGAATATGTTGCTCTCAGCTGTCCAGAAGTTTGCAGAGTTTTCATATTTCTGCTTCCCATTTTTGGTCTGTAACTTACAAAATGCATTGTTTTTGGCAAATTTTAATGGGGATTGCAGTCATCAAATGACAAACATTTGAGCTTCAGACTTTGTATCCTTCATAAAATGGATGCTAATGCAAAACCTACCGGAACTTTATAATTTTATAACAGAAATATTTGTAATCTGTCCCAGATTTTAGGCCACTCTCCCCTATTAATTTTGGCTTTATCCAGAATTCTTGCACTAAAATGTTGAGTGGCATGGTTTCTAACATGCTCATAAACGGATCTATGTCAGATGATTGACTTTTTGGAAGCCTGAAAAAATATTGAAGATACCATATGATCAAGCTTACGAAAACTTGAACATCAAAACAAATAAATAAAAACACACAAATTTACCCTTTTTATGCTTTTGCAGGAGGAACCCCCCCCCCCCAAGTCCCTGCAAATTATATATACCAACTCTGAGATTCCACTACAGTGAGGAAAAGGGTAAATTTCCCGATCCTCGCTGTACCGCAATCTCCATTCAAAAACTTCAAGTTTTCAAAAACTCGATCATATGGTTTCGATCACATGGAGTTTGAGTTTCTGAAAACTAGATCAACTGATAGAGATCCTCAAACTTGCTCACTCTAGCCAAATTAGTCTGATTAAAGTCAGTGATATTTTGAATAAAGCTCAAGATGATGTAAGAAGTCATTCTTGGAGAAAGAGGGGAAATGAAATGTCATCATAAATATGATAAAATAATTTGTCCTTTTTAACCAAAGCACCCCAACATTATTATGCAGTAATAAATAAGGTGCATACAATAAAGTATCTGAAAACAAAATGCAGACTGAGGAAAAATATATTTATTAATGAATTAAAAATTCAGTAGAGAAATAAATATTTCAGGAAGCAGTGCAATTTAAAGGATAGTGCAGCACGGAAGGCTTACGTAGAGCTAAACAAAGATGTCAAGTGCGTGATAACTTAGAAAAGATGGCAGAGTCACTCTTGCTATAAACTGGCTGGACAGGAAAAAGAAGTTCTTCAGATGCATGCATTAATCTAGAGAAATTAGGAGGGCACACACTGTCTAAACCTCAGATAAAGATCACTTTGATTATATGCTATGCTGGAGTTTGAAAAGTGGTTCTTAAACATATTTAGCACAACCTGTTACATCATGCAGAATTACTATAAGGGTAAGAATAAAATCCAGTCTCCTATCATACCTGCGGAATGCACTGTCATGACTAGTAAAGAGATGAAACTCATTAGTAGTCCAGGGCTGGGTGGTAAAAGTAACGGAGGGGTTGGTATTGTGCATTCTTGTCATCTGCTGAGTAATAAACATTTAGCTTTGAGATATGTCCCTAAGTGCCGGTAGGTGGCCCCAATTTGTAAAGGAAAAGCTAATGAAAGATTCCTGACACTTTAAACAAGACCCTGCAAAAATAAGCAAATCATCTAAGTATGGAAAAATGTGAATACCCTGCAGTCTTCAGCAGGCGATCACAGAAGCCATGTACTTTGTGAACAGCCTTGGAACAGTAGTTAGACCAAAGGGTAATGCAGAGAACTGATAATGTGATCCAAGCAGAGAAAAACTTAATTAGCATCTAAATTCAGGATCTACAGGTCTGTGATGATATACACCTTTTAAATATAAAGTCATTAGAAAACTCAAGTAATCAATAAGGGGTAACAAATTGTGAAGAGACAGACTTTTGAACTTGGGAACTATGATAAACTAACTCAGAAAGGAAAGGAAAGGAAATTAAAGATTTAGAACTGGTCTCAAAGAACCTTCTTTGGCACCAGGGACATCCTGTCATAAAAGTCCTCTGCTGAGGAGGAAGAGGAGGAATACCTTCTGTCACCCCCGGAAACAGCATATGATGAATGACAGGATTCAAAACAAAACTCTGGACTGGTGAGTGAAGAGGAATCCCCCAAAAGGAAGGGAGGGAGTGGCTCCCACTGCCATCTGTAACCTTGAATTATTCTCTGAACACATTTGGCTGAAACAATCTGTTGCCAAAGAGAGAGACAAAACTGCCAGATTGGGGGGTTGGAAACCCTTCAAACATATTTGACTACCCTTTGCTTTGGGGGGGGGGTCCTGCTTTGAACCTCCCTGATATTGCTTTTTAAACATTTGCTTTCCATCAGCTTGGTGGGACTCTTAATTATGATTGTGTAGGGAGCACCGAATCCCTTGGGAAACTTGTAGAAGGAAAGCTGAAAAATCTGAGACAGCCCTGAATCAGCTTACCTCTCTCTGTATACTTTAATGACCACTGTTGCAGAGGGTCCAAAAACTAGGTCTCTGGCCAAGAGAAGATTCATAATCTCATTTTTAACACCCTATGGGAGGTTTGGGAATACAGCCAGGCAAACCTCATAACAGTTTCAGTGGCAGCAGCCCTGGATTTTGCATCAGCAGAACCATAAGCACATTTTGAAGATTGGGTAGTTACTTGCAGAGAATGCATTAAATGAAAGAAAGCAGATCTCTCCCTACAAGAAGCAACAGATAAAAATCGCCTCATTCACACAAATGGCAAGCATAAATGTTAGCATTTGACAGTTGAAATTCTAAAACAAGTGCTGGAGAAGAATTAACTTTTTTCCTAAATTTATCAAAAGCCTTTCTATCCCTTTCAGAAGTAGAGGGATTACCATTACCCATCTGTATAGCAGCTGCTGGGTTTGCAATAGCTGTTGGGTTAGATCTGGGATGTGTGTATAAAAACGTAAAAGACAGCGACTTATAAAGTCTATCTTCTTTTTGGTAGGCAGCAGGCTGCCTGTCAGAATTGCAGGTTGTGACAAAAACATCCTCCAAGGCAGTTAGAATAGGAGGAACAGGAATAAGTTCTGGAAATTCCAGTTTGTAACTAATCATAATACTTCCTAAGGGATGGAGAAACATCACTCTTTTCCCACTGAAACAACTGATTTGTTCTAGAAATAGCTTACGAGAAAGAGAATACTTCAAATTACTGTCTGAAGTCACACTGCTCAGAATCTGAATCAGAATTCCAAGGAGATGACACAATCTGTGTTTTCACAATCATTTTGAGGTCCATCACTTAAGAAAATGAAAAATCCACTTTTCTTTTACTAGAAACAACCATACAGGAAGGGTCAAGACCCTGCACAAAACTCTGAGCTAAGGCCAATAAATTACTCTTGTCCAGTAAAACTGAGGCAGGCTAAGGCACTTGTGTAATTATTTGCTTCTTCTTGACAAGAACATCTGAAGAAGCACACTCAGTTTTGGCAGCAAAAACTGTCCAGGGATGGGCACAGCTTTCTAGGTAAGCCAAGTGGTGTTCCCTACTCCTTCTCTCAGGACCAGTAAGAGTTGCCCTCCCTTCCCCACCAAGATCACTCCAACAGCCACAGAGGACGTAACTAACTCCCAGTCCATGACGGCTGTAGGGACACACTAGCAGGACCCAAGAAAAAAGATGAGTGGTCTAAGGAACCATCTTTGGCCACCAACTGTGTTGCTAAAGGCTAGTTAATATTTTTCGTTTTTTGGCTGCCAAGGAAGAATTGAGGAATCAGTAGGCTGTTCCATGCTTAAGCCAAAAATGGTACCCGATTCCAGAAGTCTTTCAGCAATAGTCAGTAAAACAGGTAAGTAGTAAAAATAAAAACTTAACTTTTACCCAGTTAAAATACAATTAAAAAGAACATTAAAAACTTTTACCCCAGCTCTCAAAAGTAAAATAACACTACTTTTTGCACAGAAAGAAAAGTTAAAATAAAATTTTAATAACCTTGTAATAAAAAAGTAGCATACTCATTAAAAGTGAATAAAAGTCACGACAGTCAATAAAGACACCTTTTCCTAGGTAAAATACTTGCTTCACAGAAAAAATAAATTTTCTGTCACAAAAAGTAAAGTGGGAGTTTTTCCCCCCAAAGACAAGTTCTGTCCAGCAACGGAACAGCATTAGCCGAATGATGATCCTCGAAAGCCTATTGAAGAGAACTCTCTTTGGAGGAAGGAAAGCTCTGAAGGGCTTCAAGCCCAAACCTGAATTTTAGTCAACTCAGCTTGGAGTGACTAATGGTTTGGGCATGTGCCCTGAAAGCTTTGGAAGATGGCTGGGTGTTGAATTCTGGTCTAGATTCAACCCATATAGCTAAGGCTACTACAACAGTGATAAAATGAAGAACATACTTTTCAAAATGCAAGTTATCTTTCCAGTTTTTAATGTTCCTTTGGCTTTGCACAAGCACTAGTTGGGGTAACCACCCTAAAGTCTCTCCTGTAAGATGTTAGCCATGCTACAATATTTGGTCATCAAAGCTAATTACTCTATTCATATAATTTCACATCCATAAATCAATAGTTATTACCATTTCAGAAATCATGAAGTGAATACTAAAGTAGGCACAGAGACAGCAAGAGGTAGTGAGAAAGACACACACACACACACACACACACACACACACACACACACACACACACACACACACACACACACACACACACACACACAGAAGGGGAATGTGTGTAAACAAGATTGTACACAAGTAAGGTTGCTCTCAGGATTTTTTACATGGAGTGCAAAACCAGAGGCAGGGTAATGGATCGGAGTCACCCCATACACAGCCCCCTGCGCCGCAGTCATTCCATTGTCCCATTACTTGGCTATTTCTTGCCGAGTTACCATAAACACTGTTCAAAATTGTCATTGTGCATACTGTTTTACTGCTTTACGTCTACAATGATTACAGATATTTGGATTTAGTTTAAATCTATTATTTCTAATAGACATTTGCTAAATAAAGCAATACAGTCTCATAATGAAAACAAACTTAGCATTAAAACTGCTCTGCCCTTAAAACTCACATTCACTGAAATAGTATCAAAACCCACATTCAAAGAAAATGCATCTGGCTAATAGTGGATTAAGTTTACCTTTGGGTGTTTTGAAAATAGTCCCCTTGCACACATTTTTAGGACCATGCAAACATGCAAGAGTTCTTTGATTCACCTTCCTGGTTGTATAAAATTATATCCCTTGTATAGTATAACACCACTTAGTAAACAATGAAACAAAACATATGAACCAATAATGACAAAACTGTCCAATTCAGAACATTTCACAGGTTCATAGGTTGGTACTAGGCTATCGGCCCTACAACCTATATAAGCCTAGCCATAACAATTCCCTGGATATTTCTTCCCACAATATTTACTTCCCTGGACCTCTGTCTAGCAGGGTGACTGATGTGATCCCCGGAGTGAATTTCCTATCTCCCATCCAATCGTCAAGGTTCCTTCTGAAGAGGGCCAAGGAGGTGCTCTGCTTGACATGTATGGGCAGTCTGTTCCAGAGTATGGGGAGTCTCTGAGTCAGGAACCTATCCCTCCAGCATGTTTTGTTCATTGTGATGACAAGATTTAGATCTCTGGAGCGTGTGGCTCTGAGGGATTGGGATTTCTTTAAGTGGAGCACATCCAACAGCTCAGGGTTTGACATGGCCTTTTATGTTAAGCAGAGATCGCCTCTGAGTAGACTATATGGCCACAAACTATAGCTGGAGTTTTTTTAGATGGTCAGCATAGGGCATCTGCTTTAGGCCTGTGATTCTTTTAGTGAGGTATTTCTGCGGCCTTTCCAGCTGTTGCAGATGTCTTGTGAGGTACATACCAAACAGGGAGTTGTACTCTATAATGGGTCTAATGAGGGATGAGTACAGTGGGACAATGACCTCCTTTTTTCTGGATGAAAAGCCCTTAGTGATGAGGTGTGCCACATAGAAGGATTTCCTGACTGTTGTGGTGATGTGGTTATCGAAAATCAATGATAAAAGGCCACTCAAACTTCTGTTATTACAATCCACTAATTTCAGTCAATATGCACAATCTCTGCAGAAGTAAAAGTCATCTTAATTCCACATTAAAGAGATCTGTAACTATTGAAGAGGTTGCTGCTATCAAACACCTTTAGACTTCAGGGTTTCATCTATAAATTTAGTGCTTGCTGCCCTTGAAGAATAAATTGTTTATGTTACATAAAAAAAATCATAAACTTGTAATATTGCAAGAGGGAATGAACGGCAAACTGAAAACAGATTCATAGTTACTAGGCATCTCATCCAAAGACGACAGTAGCATCCCTCTCTTAAAATACAACACAATATCAGCAATCCATCTACATGCTGTGGGAGTAGAACCCATAGCCTTCTGCATCAAGAGCAAGCATACTACCTACTGTACTACTAACACAGCTTTTAAATTTTATTCCACAATAGTGATACCATTTGCTAAACAAAACAGTTGCACATTGTAAACAGACTTGGAAAGAGTAGCAGTAAACTTCTCTTCCCTTGAAGCTCACAATTCCTTGAAAAGGCACTTGAAACTCAGTTCCTTGAAAAATGCAGCTTGGTAGTTCAGGAAGGGAATTCAGGCTCTTGTTTCCAGTAACTAAGATACAGGGTTTGAGCCTAAGCAAATTACTAACCACCTGCTATCCCTAAGTAGAGCATTTCACTCTCACAAACACCATAACCTTTTAGTGCAAGAAATCTGGACAAAGCCTAAAATAAATAGGGACTGATTATAAAATCTGCTCTCATGAAAATTGCTTGAATAACCGGATTTGTGTTAGTATGCATATTTCTACAGGATATGAAGACTAAAACTCAAATGTCTGTTATGATTTAGTAACTACAGTCCTTTCTATGAGGAGCAGGCCAAAAAATATGGGGCAAAAATCTGGACATTCTGCAAAATCTGGACAGTTTAGAGGTATGCTATCTACATCCCTCTTACATACATGCACACACACACACACACACACACACACACACACACACACACACACACACACACACACACACACACACACACACACACACACACACACACACACACACACACACACACACACACACACACACACCATAGCTCTCAACCAGCACCAATCAGGGACAAATCTCAACCGAATCAGGGATAAATCCAGAAATAATCAGGGACACTTTTCATATATTAGTGTTAGTAACTTGAGACACTGACCATATAACAGAACATGAGTAAATACACATTTTCTAAAATAAGTCTGTAACGCTAATTATTGTCATTTATTTAAGTGTGTTTCATCACCTTTTCTTCAAGTCACCACTTTTAGGTGAGATTAAGAGAGACAGAGCTAAAATTTCAATCAAAATCAGGGATGTCCCTGAAAATCTACCTACCTCCCTCTTACACACACACACACATATCTACCTCCGTCTTACATACACACTCACACCTACATCCCTCCCTCATACACACCTCCCCTACTTCTCTCTTACACATACTCACACAACTGTACCTCCCTCCCACTCTTACACACACACACACACACACACACACACACACACACACACACACACACACACACACACACACACACACCTCTACCTCCCTCCTACACACACACACACACACACACACACACACAC